>NC_043713.1:50464100-50497094 GCF_006229205.1 Suricata suricatta
CTTAGCTTGGGCAAACCATGCAGTATTTAATATATAGTAGCAGAATATTTACTATTGAAGCTTGAAAAGATGTGAGTTCTTTGTGTGCAACCTTTCATTTATGCATGTGAGAGGGTTTTCTTTGTTTAATATTTTTACATTGTAGTACTTGTTTTCCTTGTTGGGGTGTTTGCTTACTTAATACATTCTGTCAAGGACAGAAATTACATGCTGGTTTTTTTTTTCCCCATAGGAAGTGTGTCTTGGGTTTTTTCCCTTATTATTTTCTTTACTTTTTTTTTTCCTCTTCTTTTTTTGGTGGTGGGGGTGGTTATGTTTAAATGAAGCTGCTTTTCCAACACCAAAGACTTAATCATCCATTTCCTACATAAAAGGTAGTTACTTTTTTGCATGAACCTCAAGCATATTATAGTATAGAGGCGGAATTTAAGGAAAGGTATTAAGCAGGTTGTGTTGTAGCTTATGAGCAAGTAATAAATTGTATCATTTATCTTGAATGTATCATAGATAAGCTGCTATATAATGATTGCCACTTCAGATATCTGTGAAATTAGGTGATTAACTAGTTGTTACTTAACCTTCTAATTTTTGTATAAGTCTAATTACATGAAACAGAAGTTGGTGTTTTGATTTTTTACTTTGCTTTTCTGTTTGGAGTGTCATTGTAACTACTGTATTGTAAATGATGGAAAATAATTGCACATGTTAAAAAATATGAAACTTTATAAAGTAAAAAAAAAAAATTTCAAAAAAAAAAGTCTTAACCATACTTCTCTCAACTTATTGAAGTAACAGATTGGTAGGAATTCAGACAGACCTAAGGTTAAATCCTGAATTTACTACTTCTTATTATATGACTTTTGCACAGTTAAGTCTCAGTCTCTTAATATACAATTGAATATAATTTCTTCTTTGTAGAATTATTATTTAAACATTAAAAAAGTAAATGTAAGTCAGTTGCCTGACATGAGTCCTGTGAAATAGCAATCCTTTTGTTTCATATTTATGAAGCAAAAATTATTCCAAAATACATTCTATGTATGCCAGAAACAAAGAATGAAGCTCTAAAAGAAACAGAAGCCAACTTGAAAGAGCCCTCTATGGCAACAGTTAGAATAATTTGAGCAACACATTATTTTAATGTATTGGCTCCCATCTCAGATTATAATATAAAATACACATTAGTGATATTGATATCAACAAATGATGAATAAATGAAATAAATAAATGAATGGGAGAGAATTTTCATTATAGAAAATTTTCAAATATTATGTAGATACCACTCCGTGAAGAGGTGATCCTTAGGTCTTTTCTCCTTAAATGTGGCCTGGACTTAGTGGTTCCTTTCCAAAGAATAAAGTATACAAATTGTATGATTCTAACTACATGGCATTCTGGAAAAAGCAAAATAATTGAGATAGTAAATGGAGCAGTGGTTGCCAGGGTTTGGGGTGGGGGTGGAAGGAAGCAAGAATGAATAGGAGCAGAGGATTTTTAAGGCAGTGAAAATATTCTGTATAATACTATAATGGTAGATACATGTCATTATATGTTTATCCAAACTCTTAGAACATATACACCAAAAGTGAGCCATAATCTAAAGTATGGACTCTAGGTGATAATACTGAACCAATATAGGTTCACTGATTGTAACAAATGTACCACATCAGTGGGTGTTGTTGATATAGTGGAGGCTGGGCATGTTTAGGAGTCTATGGGAAAACTTCTGTACCTTCTGCTCAATACTGCTGTGAATCTAAAGCCATTTTCAAAATTAAAGTCTACTTAAAAATTGAATAAAGTATGGAAATGGAAATAGGGTTTAACTTTGTAGTGAAGAAAATGGCAGGCACAATCATAACTAAGTGATCAAGATAAACATTAGTGATGTTTGTGGATTTCATGTAGCCCCCGGTATGATGAGATGTGGAAACACTTCATCTGCACTGTGTTCTCCATAGAAACCCTCAAGGTCAGCTGATGATGGAGAAATATCAGTTAAACACAGATTAAGGAATATTCTACAAAACAACTGAGCAGTAATGTTGAAAATTATCAAATTTTTTAAAAAACACAGAAATTGGGGCATCTGGGTGTCTTAGTAGATTGAGCAACCAACTCTTGATTTCAACTCAGGTCATGATCTCACAGTTCATGAGATTGTGCCTAGAGTTGGGCTCTGTGCTGTCAGCACAGACTGTCTCTCTCTCTCTCTCTGCCCCTCTCCTGCTTGTACTTTGTCTCTCTCAAAATAAAAATAAATACATAAACATTTAAAAACACAATGACTGCAAACCTGTCATTGATTAGAGGAGAAAAAGAAGATATAAAAACTAAATGCAATGTGATACCCTGGATTAGATTCTAAAACAGACAAAAGACGTTAGAAGAAAGCCTGGTATAATTCAAATAAAGTCTGCAATTTAGTTAATATGATTTACCAGTGTTAATAATTAGTTTTGACAAATATACCATGTTACATAAGAGTTTATCATTAAGGTCTTTCATTAGGTAAAGCAACGTGAAGGGAATATGGGAATTCTCCGTACCGTATTTTCAGACGTTCTGTAAATCAATAATTATTCCAAAGTGAATTTTTTTTTCAAAACATAAAAAAACTAAATTCTGGTGAGATAAAAGATTAAAAGAAGCATTAAAATTAAAAATAAAAATTTATGAGATGAAATGTTAAGATAGTGGAAGTTGAGAAAGGTAGAATTACTAGGCATTAAGAATTTTAAGGGGCGCCTGGGTGGCTCAGTTGGTTAAGCGGCCGGCTTCAGCTCAGGTCATGATCTCACAGTTTGTGGGTTCGAGCCCCGCGTTGGGCTCTGTGCTGACAGCTCAGAGCCTGGAGCCTGCTTCATATTCTGTGTCTCCCTCTCTCTCTGACCCTCCCCTGCTCGCACTGTCTCTCTCTGTCTCTCAAAAATAAATAAAAGACATAAAAATTAAAAAAAAAAAGAATTTTAAGAAGCTAATATATGCATATGTTTATGTATACCTTTGTAATGTGTATGTGTATTTATATACATACACATAAATGAAAAAGATTAAAGGAAGTGTTTTAAAGGATTATTTTGTGTCTGGAGATAAGAGAGAATTTAGTGAACAAAAAATGTGGAAAAAAACCCCCAAAAGTAAAATCCATCAACTAGGTGCTTAATATTTTGAAGAAAACTTCAAAACCCCCTGATGTTTTTTTATATTTTATAGAATAAATTACACATAGATCATTAACATCATTAAATTCTAAATCATTTTTTAATTACAAACTATGGGAAGATTAGTCTTCTGGTTTAACTTATACTAACTGCTCTTAATCCTACTATCCCAAATCCTTTATATGTTTATAAAAACATAAATAAGGTAAATTAGGAAGACAGAGAATTGACATTTTGATCAAATAAAATGAAGAAAGGAAAGATTACTTGTAATGCAAACAAGAGAGATCTAAAACTTCTTTGTACTATTTTGCTACTAAACTGGTGAGGCAGCCCACTAAATATAAGATCCTTAATCCATTCCTCCAGTATGTCCTTGGATTAGCAAACAGGAAATGAGATGCTGGTTTTTTCCCCGGGGCAGGGGGCGGGGGGAGGCTAGTGTTGGGAGCTGCTTTTGAAAGTTGCCTCCTCTATGCCCCTAATTCCTCTCTTTGTTCTTCTTATTACAGATGAGGACTGGAAGAAGCAACTAGATGGTAAGTGTCAGTTTTGTCACTGGCGATTTAAGAGCTGGTGGTGGAGGTGGTAGTGGAGAAAATGGTTGTGGTAGTGGCACATTAAATTCTGGGAACTATCACCCCTCCAGGCAAAGCATCCTCAGAGGAGGTAGGGGACAATTAAAAAGTAAGAGCTCTGTTAGCAGAGATCTGAGGGTTGTAATTTTTTCATATTTTCATCTGTTCAAAATATCAAAAAGACATGAAGTAGAAAGGAGGAGATAATTCCAGCTATGTATTATCTGGAATGTTTTGGAATGTTCTAGTAGCTGTACATATCATCTTCTGATTCAGTTCTCAACGTGGAAAGAATAATAGAACAGAAACCAGCTGAATGGAAAATGGGTCGAAGGGAGTTCATAGAGCTTACATGTTTGATAACATTGGACAATGAATAAACAGGAAGAAACCCAATATGAGATCTGATAAATATACTGAACACAAAAAGAAATAAGCATCATTTCAGATTCACATGAAAGAATATATTTCTGAGCCATCTCCTAGTTTTGACACAAGAAATTCTTAGAAAATATGTACTTTAAAAGCCAAAAAATAAAAAGGAAGAAATTTAGGGCATTAAAAAAAACCAGAATGAGTTTTTTGTTTTGTTTTGTTTTGCCTTTTTAAGTGGATCTTCTAGTGTTCCTAGACCCAATTCTAATATGGAAGAGGTTTACAATACCAGTAGACTATTCTAGATTTCAACTCAATTCTGACTATTCTGGCTATTTACCCAGAGATAGCATCAGATTTCACAGTTAAGGGTTCCGTCCTACAAGACTGCCTCCAACCCCACCAGTCTCCTACCTCAGATGCCAATTGCAAGCCTCAGGCAGATACCTGTGCTTCTGCCAACTAGCTACAGATTGAAGTTTCCAACAATACCCTCCTTAAATTCGATTGATTTGCTAGAGCAGCTCACAGAACTCAGGGAAATACAGGCTTACCAATTTATTAAAGAATATGATGAAAGATAAGAGCCAGATAGAGATGCATTGGGTGAGGTTTTAGGCAAAGGGCATGGAACTTCCATGCCCTCTCCACGCCACTGTATCCATGTGTTCTCCAAACCCAATCTTTTTGGGTTTTCATGGAGGCATCATTATCTAGGCATGGTTGATTAAATAATTGGCCATTCCTTGATTCAACCTCCACCCCCTCTCTTCCTCTGCGTGTGGGACTGCACGTCCCAATCCTCTAATCACATGGTTGGTTCTACTGGCAACCAGACACACCTGGGGGGGGGGTCCAAAAGTTACCTTTTTAAACATAAGATCCTTTATCACCCTTATCATTTGAAATTCCAAGGGTTAACTGAGCTGTGACCCAGGAACCTTGAATGAAAACCAAATCCACATTGAGAAATATATTTTGGTCATTTGAATGACCAAATACATATATTCTTATAAATCACAATATCACTGTGGTTATCTGCTGTCTAGCTTGCTCAGTCTCACTTCCCTTTAGCTCTGATGACAAATGCTTTTTTCTGTAACCTGGAAATATTCTTTCTCCCACATAGTGAGATTATCAATTATATGCTGGCTTCCATGCCTTATAAAACCAGCCTGGGTCATGTGATGTCCCATAACCTGGAGATGCATTGATATGTCCAGGAGTAGTCATACCCCAGAGCAAAAGTCTTTGATGTGGCAAAACAGAGAATCTTGGAGGGAAGGAATCTCTCTTTCTGAGATCATGGGTCTGTGCAGGGAATCACAGGAGCCAGGCAGTGCTTATGTGCACAAAATTTACCTCACAGTCACAATGACAAGTGAGCTTCAGTTCACAGATAAAAAGATTGAGACTCAAAAAGATTACCACCATCTACAAGATCAATCAGCAATTAGGTAGAACTCTGGGAGCTTTCAGAAGATATCATTAGCCTTTATTATTAAGAAAATGACACAAAATTTTTACATGTTTATTCCTTTGACCTATTGCTCAACTTCTAAGAATTTATGCTATAGAATAAGTCACCATAGAAAAGATAAAGGAGTGACTATTCCTCCAAAGTCATTTAATCTTGCTCAGACTCACTTCTACTAGAAAAAATAAAACTGGGGAGAAGAGCATGAAGTAATACCTATTATCATATATAATTGAGTGAACTCAAGACTGTGTATGTCTGAGATTTAAATAGTGCCTCTATATCAACCACAGTGTCTCACACTTTCCACAGGGAAACAGACGTCTTCATTTCAAGCCTGTCAGAGACCTAGCTTGCACAGTGTTATTACTACTGCCATGCACTCTGTCACAGCAATTGTCACCAGTTGAGTGGTTACCTAAGCAATACGTGCCCTTGAATGTGAGCAACAGTACTGGAAAATCTCTCAACTGCTTTGCCTTCATTTACTCTGCCAACTTAGTCTGTGTTCACTCTCCAGGCTGGGATGATATATAAAAATGTAACCTCTGACCACATCTAATGTAGTCCATGTCAATGGTATGTCAGCTCCCCAATAAGTGGAATTAAGATCTGAATTTAGAGAATTCAGATTCTTTGCCCAGGCCAACAATGTTAGCCATGGAAACAAAGCTGTCTTCAGCAGCCCACCTGGTATTAAAATGTATGTGACAGACTCTTACTGATTTGCCACCTGTCAATGAATCATTTGGCAGGAAATTTTCTCCAATGTTATAATTTAATTTTCACATACACCCACAACATATACGCTAAAATCAAAACAAAAATCTGTATTAAGAATTAATATGTTCCAGAAATATTCATTGAAATGACTCCTTTTCAATGTCTTCTTTTTAAAATAAGAAACTATTCAGAGGTAGTAAGTTGATTAATGTCACAAACTAGCAATGGACGGAGCTGGAAATCAAACCCATGCCTTATAAACTGAGGGGAAAACTCTCTCTGTACTACAACTACTTCCTACAGTTCGATGACATATATCTTAATGTATTTTTTTGTTGTTGTTTTTAAAGCACAAAATAAGTTAAAGGAAAAAATAGGCAACCTCTGTAGGGCTACGAAAATTTACAGGCTTTCAAAACATATTAGACCTTAGAGCTCATCTTTTCCCCCTGTATCTCAGTGGAATAAACTCTTCTGTGATGACCTGGCAGTTGATTGTTCAATCTTTGAATACTCCTGGGGGCACACTGACAAAGAATACACTGTGTTATAAAATAGTCCATTCAATGTTTGGAAATTCCCAAATGTAAGAAAGCCTTTTTATTCACATTGAACAAAAATATCCCTCTGCTAAATGTCTATCCTTTCTAGTTTTAGGTCACGCTGAATAAAGTTAGTACTTAGTTCACATAATGATCCCTGCAAAATGGAAAGACAGCGATAAGGCTTCCCAAAGTCTGCCTTTGGGTGGGATTAATGCTGCATCTTTAAATGGCCTCCCATAACATGGTTTCCAGTCACACTTCTCTGGCACCCATAAAGGAACACAATACACCAGCTGTGTACTGACTAATCAGGGGGGTGGGGATTTCTCACAAATTATTCTAGATGCTGAATTTTTGTTTGTATAGGCTAAAATTAATTTCACTATTTTTCTATATGTCAATCATGCCACTTTGCTGACTCGTTTATAATAAGTTTGGACTCAGTTAAAACCTCTGACCTCTGATCTCATATAAACAGCTAAGTCAGAGCAGTGCATGACAGTTAATATTTTAAACTAAGACATGGGAGTTAACAACGATCCTGTTTAGATTACATAGTGTTAGTTTTAGTACAAACTGAGCATTTTAAAAGGATTATGATTCCTTGAAATCATAATCCTTAACAATAACTAAGAGATAGTTTTTAATAAGTCTATAATTTCTCAGGCATTATAAGTCTTATCTAATGAATGCCCACCAAAGCCCTACAAATTAGGTATTATTCTCTTTTAATATACACAGAAAACTAGAGTCAGAGATTAATGTCCAAAAAAGCAAGCATATGTTTCAGTGAGATTTAAACCCAGGTGTGTTTTGATTCTAAAATCTTATTTCTTTCAAGTATTGTACAGTCTTCTACAGTTTTATGTCAGTCCACCATTTGACACATGAAAACTGTGAAAAGAATAAAATGTAAGTAAAGACCTTCTACAAGGCTGAAAAAATGTAGAAAACAAAATCTTCACAATATGGACAACAGAATCAGCTATGAATCCACTCAGCACTATCATTTTGTTTAGCTTTATCTATCTTACTTACAAGGATATAATAGTAGTCAGGCCTTTAGAATCTCAATTCACTTTAATTATTTCGTAGCTCTATGAATCTATTAATCTTTTTTATTAAGTCTGTTTATTTTTGAGAGGGGGAGGAAGGATGGGTAAAGGAAGAGAGAGAAAATCCCGAGCAGCCATTGCACTGTCATCACAGAGCACAGCATGGGGCTCGATCCCACCAACTGTGAGATCTTGACCTAAGCTGAAATTAAGAGTCGAACACTTAACTGACTGAGCCTCCAGGCATCCTGACTTTTCATTTTTAAATAATAGTTTCAGGGTGCCTGGGTGGCTCAGTCAGTTACACATCCAGCTCTTGGTTTTAGCTCATGTCATGATCTCATGGTTTGTGAGTTCAAGTCCTGCACTGGCTCTGCCCTGCTTGGGATCCTCTCTCTCCCTCTCCCTCACTGTGCACTCTCTCTTTCTCTCAAAATAAATAAATAAAACTTTAAAAAGTAAAAGTCAACATGTGTATTCTGATTTAATGGTCATGCTGTATTTTTAAATATTTAGAAACATATATTTAATAAACTCCTCTAAAAGTCTGCTATATTCAATATTAAAGACACTGATTTATATTTCCAGAATTCAGTTCATTTGTTCATTTTTTCCACGCTTCCTTTCTTCCATACATACATAAAAGTGCATTAAATTCCTACCATAGTCTAGGCAATATGCTTGGTGCTAAAAAGACATAAATACAAAGGAATCAAAGTTTAATAAATTAGTGTAAGAGAGACATGATAACAATAAGTATAGCAATTTAGCATACATCATAATAAAAATATGTACAAACTGTTATGAGAATTTAAAGAAGAAATGCATAATAAAGCATGGGAGTTATGAAGTTTACATTTGAGCAAACACTTTGAAAATAAGGAGATGCTTCCTAGGGAGACACAGATGGACAACTCAGTGGTAAAAATAAAAGTAAAATTACAGAAGCAAAGATCAGTGATCTATCAGCTGAAGATGAGACATGACAGTCAGTGACACATTTTGAAACATCTTGTTATCCATGTCAAATATCTGGTACTTTGTCATGGGTCACAGGAAGCCACTGAAACATTTTAATGAGACCATATTTATCTTCTGAAAAGATAACTCTTGCAGCTATTTGGAGAATAGATTTGAGGGAGTTGAAACTAGAGCTAAGACAACCAAATAGAAGGATGTTAGGCTAGATCAGATAAGAAATAATGAAAAATCTAGTCTATGAAATTGGCAGAGAAAGAACCATAGTGCGCCATGGATGTCATGCTTAAGAGCACAGTCTCAGGAGCTATACATTCACTTACTAGCCACATAAGCTTGAATAAAGCAATGCTTTTCTCTCTCATTGTGCTCATCTGAAAATGGACCCAAAAGTGTCCATGTATTTTAATGACTTAGGATATTTTTAAGAGATCTTAGTCATTAATATAATGTTAAGAAGAAGGATCAGTTTTGAGTCTCAGATGCAAAATAATATATTGACAGAGTGGATTTGATAAGTTGCCAGAATGCTCACTGGAGGACTCTAGAAGGCTGGGTACATTTGCATCTCAAGAAGGTACAGAGTTCTATAACTGATTCTCAATGCCATCAAGGTAGAAGAGATAATCAAGGCAAGATTAAGAGAAGAAAAAAGTGAAGGTTGGACCTTGGAAGAACATTCTCATTCAGAGTTAGATGCATGAGGAACATGCACAGGAGACTTACACAGAGGAGAAACTGGGCCAGACACTCTGGAGATCCAGGAGAGTAGAAAGGTTGAAGCATAGAAAATGACTCAACAGGTCTAAGGGTAAGAAAGGGGACAGATGAAATGAACACCTGCAGGGATGGTGTGGGTAAAATAGTGTTGGCAGAATGCAGAATATACTGGGTCAAGGAACAATGGACTGCAGGAACTGAAGAAAGCGGACAGTGGTGGCTAATGGGAAAGTACTCTTAAAATAGAAAATGAGAAAGTACAAAAGTGGTTAATGGCTTAGAAAAGAGATAATTTTAAGTTGTGTAGGAGTTTAGAGAAATGAGAATATGACACAGGAAGAAGAAAGTCAAATTTTTCTGCTGAAAAGACAAATAATACTACAACTTGGTAACGTAGATGCACTTTCTACTTTCTCCATGAAGTGAAGGCACAATCATCTCCTGATAGGGAGAAGAGTTCGGATACTTTGGGTATGATGTAAAGGATTGTTATTCATTAGGCCTTGCTTATGTGGGAAAAAGAGAACAAGTGAAATAGAAATATATAAATGATTGCCATGTTGCACTGAGGACCAGAATGAGGTTGAAAACCATAAATTTGTACAAATACATGTACTATTATATGGTTTTCTTTGGTAACCATGTAGGGTTCCACCCTGAGAGCATGGAGCCTATTGGGGATTCTCTCTTTCCCTCTATCTCTCTGCCCCTCCCCCCATTCTCTCATGTGCTCTCTCTCTCCAAATAAATAAATAAACTTTAAAAAAAAGGTATAGAAAATAAATATCAAAATTACACCATTCATGATTAAATCCAAAAAGTCAAACACCTTGAAATCAATCCAACAAATGATGTACATTATTTCTAAAAAGAAAACTGTATAAAGTATTGAAATAAAAAAAGGCCTGGATTAATTAATAAATACACTTTGCTCATGGATTGTAAAGAGAGCACTTCTCCCCAAATTGTTCTTTATATTTAACACAGTCAAAACCAACACCCTGAAAGGCTTTTTTTGATGGAAATTTACAATCTCATTCAAAAACTTACCTAAGTCTTTGAAAAAAGACTTACATTGAAATAAAGATTTGAACAAAAAGATTTGAGCTAAAAAAATTGTTTTTGTTTTATTTTTCCTATCTTATCATTGTAATATTCTAAGGAATAAAAACTTGGGGCATCTGGGTGGCTCAGTCAGTTAAGTGTCCTCCTTCATCTTAGGTCATGATCTCATGGTTTGTGGGTTAGAGCCCCATGTCGGGCTCTGTGCTGGCAGCTCAGAGCCTGAAGCCTGCTTTGGATTCTGTGCCTCCCTTTCTCTCTGCCTCTCCCCTACTCATGCTCTGTTTCTCTCTGTCTCAATAATAAATAAACATAAAAATTAAAATAAAATAAAATAAAGAATAAAAACTTAAGTAATATTTTGTCTACTGCTTTAAGAAATACTAGCCAATACAATTTTGAAAAATAAGAACATCCTGACAAAATATGTTAGAATAAAAGTAGATGCATGAGAATAGTTTTACAAAATAATAGAAGATGCTCAAATAAAGAAAAAATGTGGTCTTTGGCCAGAAATTGAAATTACTGCATTTGTGTTATCCAGAGGTATTTTTATAAAACACTTCTTGCTACTAATATATTTACAAAGCATACCAAAGCAGTCAAGTGGATTCAAGGTTTACTCTTAAACTTTTAATATGACTTTTAAAATGCCACTAAGGTCTGTGACACATAATTTTTCGAAATGAAAAAAACTACACATCAACAATGCAACAATGACATCCCAATCAAATATAAAAACTTAGAAAAATGAAGCAAAATTATCTCATAACTACTAAGTAGAAGAATTATGTGCATATAATCTAGAATCTATACAGGCAATTTTCCAGCAATTATGGACAAATGCAGTTTCAACTTTTATTTTGTTTTAAATTTTTTAAAATGTATATTTATTTTTAAGGGGGAGAAGGACAGAGTGCAAGCGGGGGAGAAGCAGAGAGAGAGACATACACACAGAATCCAAAGGTTTCAGACTGGAAGCTGTCAGCACAGAGCCTGATGTGGGGCTTGAACTCCTGAACTGCAAGATGGTGATCTGAAGTCAGATGCTTAACTGACTGAGCTACCCAGGCGCCCCTAGTTTCAACTTTTAAAAAAGACTTAAATTGAAATAAATATTTTAAAAAGTTTGAGGTACAAAATGCCATTTTTGTTTAATTTTTACTATCTTAGCACTGTAATACTTAGAAACATAAAAACTTAGGGGCGCTGGGTGGCTCAGTGAGTGAAGCATCCGATTTAGGCTCAGGTCAAGATCTCCTGGCTGCGGAGTGTGAGCCCAGCATCACATGGGGCTCTGTGCTGACAGCTCAAAGCCTGGAACCGCTTCAAATTCTGTCTCCCTCTCTCTCGGCCCCTCCCCCACGAGCATTCTTTTTCTCAAAGATGAATAAACATCTAAAAAAATTTTTTTAAAGAAAAAACTTAAAAAATATTTTGTGATATTGCTTTAAGAAATAGAAAAAATTACCACATAAGTAGAAAAATGTGTATGATAGAATTAAAATAATTTGTAGTAATTTATTTATGATGATATGTCATATCTGACACTGTCATAGTGTTTTGAACAGGACATGAAAAATAATGTCTTATTTCCAAATCTAAACATTGCTTTAAAAATTTTATTGGGAATTCCAGTTGCTACTATCCAAGCAGATCAAAGTCCCTGCAAACTGAAATTAATGAAAAATTGTCTAAGAATAGTAATAACTTAAAAAAGATTGAATAGCATGGAATTTCTCTCAATAGATTACAAACTGTGTGAAAATTTTTATCATAACACTATAAGTCATAGTTTTGTTGATGCGTAGTCAAGGAAACACACTTAAGGAAATAAATGTATAATAACTCATGAGCTATGTATGTCTTTGTTATTACTCTCCCAAATCATTTTTCTATAGAGATACCTTCAGGCATGGGCAAGAATGGACATGCTCAGTGATTTTTTTATTTTCCTGATTTTTAATCATTTTAGAACCATGGATTTTCACAGATATCTTTATGAATACATAATGAAGGTGTATTTGTCAACTTAAGAGAGCCGAACATATTTTATTTAGGAATTTGCTAACATGATTGATTATTTCTAAAATTTTAAACATCAGAAGTGTGGCCCCCTATTTATACGTTTACCTGATGGGCCCACAAACATTAGCGGCAATTCTGTCGCAGTTTTCAATCTGGAACGCTCCACAAAGGGTTCATGTCACTCTCTTCCCATCCTTAAACATCACTACTGCTGGGAGCCTACTTTGCACTTGTTCAGAATGATTTAGAAACCTTTGGTATTCTGGAATAGATCATGAAAAACATCTAGATAATAAGATGAGATGATACTTTGAAACCAACACAATTATTTAAATACAAAATAAATACAGCCTTTCCTGTTCCTGGCCAGTACTTACAAATTAAGAATTTCTCAATTTCCCACTTTCTTATATGTCATACCCTATAGTAATCATTCCTTTCACTCAAGTGGTGATCTTACTCAACAAACATATCAGCAGACTTACTTTGCTTAGCACTAAGGACACAGAAGTTAGCTTAACAAGAAAACTTTAAAAAATTTTTTAAACTCATGTATGATAACAAATGGTAACTACACTTCTGGTGAGCATGGAATAAGGAAAGAGTTGTTGAATCACTGTTTATACCAGAATCTAATGTAATATTTTGTGTCAACTATACTCAAAGTAAAAAAAAAAAAAAAAAAAGATAACTCAGTGGTTGATATAAGAAGCTGACAATTGTCTTTTGCTTGGTTTCTTTGCTACCACATTTCCAACTATCAATATCACTTCCTCAGCCGGCAAGTAGAGGAGTGCACTTGAAGTCTCTTGTCACTGCTCCCCCAACCTGGACAAGTGAACTGTTCTTTGCCTTACGTTCTCCCTCTCACAATCTGTAAGCATCAATGTTACTTTAAGGTTTTTGTTCAAATGTCAGGATCCCTGCAGAACACTGTATTTTCTCAAAGCACAAGAAGTCACTAATTAAATGTTTTTTTTGGCACTCACTATTTTTGCTCTGTTGATTTTTTTTTATTTTTGAGAGTTGCTTTTTAATTCTCCAAACCATCACTGACTATATTCTGAACCAGCCCTCTGATTCTAAGCTCTAGGTTAGTGGTAGATATATAGATTGGCTATATCATAATATCTTGATATTGTCTTTGAACCATTGAGATGAAGAAACATTTAAACACCTACTATGTGCAATGTACTACAGTAGACACTGTGAAAGATGGGAAGAAGTACAAAACAAGTACTCTTAAATCCTTCCTCTCTTCTTGCCTCCCTTCCTTCTCTTTTCTTCCTCTCTAATTAAAACACTCTTAGTAATTCAGACCTCTGCTTCATGTAAATAAGTTATTTCACTTTTAAGATGACTAAGTGAGAGAAGCATTTTCCTCCTAAGCAATGCCTTCTGCAGTGGGTTCTTCTCTACGATATATTTATTTAGCAATCCTTTAAAACATTAATCAGGAAACATGATTCCATCAACAATGCTGTCAAATGCATGTAAATGAATGACCAATAAAACTGAAGTAATATGAGGAAGTTTTCGGTAGGATCAGTTCTGGTTTTCTCCTTAATTATCTTCAGTTGTGACCTTAGAACAAAAGCTACTCAGCATTCATACCACCTACAAAAAGCAAGTGGGATTTTATTATATTTGATAGTAACTTATTTTTCTAAGTAAACACCATTAAAAATCTCTATATGCATCAAGTTATTTTATTACCTACAGTTAATGTCTTCTGACACATATGGATATGTGGATAGATAGATACACGGTAATTAAATTATATAATTATGTCCTTTTGGGCACAGGCTTAGTAAATCCCAATGTATAAGTCAGTCTGAAAACCATTTTCATCCACTCTGGAATGTAAATGTTATTTCTAAAATGCCCATTAAATGTTTCACAGTGGTTGTAACTTGCTTCTTTGAGTTAAATGTTAATGCTGAAAAATTGTAAATACTGCTAATTATTCAGATATGAAAAGTAACATGCCACAGAGTTGTGTTTTTTGTATTCAATCCCAGGAATTTGGTTTCTCAAAACATTTTTTGTTTTTATTGAGAATATAATTCAAAGTACACACTGCTCAAGCTCATAAACAACAGAAGACGTCCAATGCTGAGAAAATTTGTACTAAGTTGGTCTTATCTTTTTTGTGATCTTGTCTAGCCAGGACAATTTGGGGTGCTCTCCCACCAGGAGAAAGTAAATGTGTCATCTGATCACCTGTATGATGACCAGGTTTACCAATTCAGTCCTGTGCCTCGCCTATGTTACCAACATTGACTTTGAGGGGTGTCTCTCCAAGTCCCCCAGGACTACAGTGCCCCGTGGAGTTCAATGGTGACTTTTCTTCTTGTTCACAAAGTATCTCCATTCTTCGGTATTGAGTAAATAAATCAGAAACATGATCAATGTGTTTTACATATAATGAAATGACTCACAGAATAATTTCACAGGTAACATAAAAGATGCACTTAAGAACCCCCAAATCATCCAGCCCAGTGCTCATGAGACAAAAAGGATTTTTATAATAATAAAAAGACCTTATTTGCCTTTTTCCTGGCAAATGCATACAAATGCATTTGTAGCCCAAAAACAGGCTACCACAAGTTGGGCCACTTTAGCATGAAGATTAATTGAGTTAAAAAGTGATCAAAACTAAGCAGAATCAGGAAAAGCTCCTTACTTCTCCCTCAATTGCATAAAAATAATTTACAGGACTTGCCCCAGGAAGAGAGCTATCACCATAGATCACTACATTATTATATGAGCTAGGTATGGTAGACATGGTAGACAGGGAGGAGGCAAGCAAGGCCACTTTGATCAAAGTCCTCTCTTTGTCCTATTGCTTCTGAGTGATCCAACAGACATTTGCTTATCAAACATTTACTCTTTCATCTTCTTGTAAACTACATTACGTTCCTCTGAAATCCCAGACCTCTACCCCTTTTCCTTATTTCAGGATGATATACATACCTTATTTTGCCTTACTGCCTTTGGAATTTTCATATCTGTTGTGAGTTCCCCCATGTGTTCGCTATTAAATTTTATTTTCCCCTCTTAATCTGTCTCATGTCAAATTGATTCTCAGTCTGGCTAGAAGGACCTTGAAGGGAATAGGAGTTCTTATTCCCTGACACACCAGTGATACAAAAAACAATGGCTGGTAAAACTCTACTGGCTCCTTAGCACATATCAAGGCTCCGAACTGTATTAACAGACTTTGTTTTTGTCATTGCCCTCTTACAGACAAAAAAAAGTAATAAGCTTTACTAAAAAATGTCCTTGATGATACAGTGAAAACTATTAATTTTATTAAATGTCTACACCAGGGTCGATGTATTTAAATTTTCTTAATGTTTTATATTTGATACAGAGAGAGACAGAGCATGAGTGGCAGAGGGGCAGAGAGAGAAGGAGACACAGAACCGGAAGCAGGCTGAGCTGGCTGTCAGCACAGAGCCTGATGCAGGGCTTGAACCCACGAATGTGAGATCTGACCTGAGCCGAAGTTAAAGGCTTAACCGACTGAGCTACCCAGGTGCCCCAGATCCATGTATTTTTAATCTACTGTGTGATGAAATTGGAGATACACATACAGTACTTTGCGACTATATCAAAGTATAAGGGCTTTGTGGAGGACAATGACTTGTGCCATTACTCAAAATGAGAACATATTTAGCTTTTCTTTTCTCCCCACAGAACAGCAGCTGAACAAACAACTGATAGACAAAATACAGTTTTTCAGAATTGGTAATTTAAGAGTCACTTTCTAAAAACTTAACAAAGTAAGCCTGTCACTTTAAGAAAAATAATTGATGTTATTTTTTGATATCAATAGAATTTGAGCTTTCAAGCAAAACTTAGAATTTTGGAAAACTTACATCTCCAACCACAAGTTTTAACAGGGTATTTCCAAATGTGGTGTTCTGATATTAAATAGTGAAATGTGTCAGGTCAGGGTGCCTGGGTGGCTCAATCATTTGGGTGATCAACTCTTGATTTTGCCTCAGGTCAAGATCTCATTATTTGTAGAATTAAGTCCCATTATGACTCCTCGCTCTTGGGATTCTCTCTGTCCCTCCCCCCTCATCTCCCTCTCTCTCTCTCTCAAAATAAATAAACTTTTTTTTAATACAGTGAAATGTGAGGGAGGGTAAGATGGCAGAGAAGTAGGGAGCACTGTAACTTTCACCCACCCGCATCTATCAAACTAAGAAGGACTGAAGCCACAATATTCTGATCTACAAGAGTGGGAGGAAAAGACACAGAGTCCACAAAGAAGACAGCCTCGTGCATCAGTGAGTGTGACCTGAGGGAGATAAAAACAGGCCAGGATCCTGAGGCTTGGAGAGGAGGGAGCCCCACTCAGTACAGAGCATCAGGGAGTGCACAGAGCCACAGAGAGACGAGGGGAAGAGAAAGAGAGGCTAAAAACACTCATAGAGCTGTCTCTAGAGAAGAGAAAAACCTCCGCCTGGGTCAGAGAGGGATCCTATCATCCCATCTATAACCACAGGACCTGAGGAGAGAGATCAGTCCCCCTTAGCTGGCATGTTCTCCTTGGCTGATTCCTGGCTGCACCACCCGGCCTGCGAGAGTACATCTCATCTCGGGTGGTATCATTAAAGTGCTTAGACTAGAATTTGGGAACGGAGGGGAAGCTTGGAAAATACAACTTGGGTGCCCCGCGTAACAGGGAGATCAGACCCAAAAGAGTGGGTTGCAATGCTTGGTTCAAGAAGGGATTGAGGTGCTGCCATTCTTCTCCCCAAAACCACCAAGGCGGGTCATCGAGAAGCAGCCCACGAGTCCCACCTACACCGAACCACCCCCATCCGTGTTGCAGAGTTGTCTCTTTTTTCTATTTCTCCTTTCTCCCCATTGCCCCCTCAAGCCCAGGAAACAATAACATTGATGCATTGCCATGATTAGATCATTTCTTACCATTCAGATATATTTTCTTTAATTCATTCTTATCTCTCCCCTCTGCTGATTTTATGCTTTTAGACTGTCTTTTGTCTTTGTCCCATCATATTTTTTTTCTTTTCTTTCTTTCTTTCCTTCCTTCCTTCCTTCCTTCCTTCCTTCCTTCCTTCCTTCCTTCTTTCTTTCTTTCTTTCTTTCTTTATTTCTTTCTTTGTTTCTTCTTTCTTTCTTTCTTTCTTTCTTTCTTTCTTTCTCTCTCTCTCTCTCTCTCTCTCTCTCTCTCTTTCTTTATTTTGCTCTCCTTTTGGTTTGCTTGTTTGTTTGATTTGTCTGTGCGTTTGTGTGCTTTTGACCCTGTGTGTCTGCCTGTCTGTTTTCCTGTTCAGGGCTACCTCAAGAAACAAGCCAAACTACACATGGTGGAGAGTCCCAAATATCATTGAGTAGGGAAATGAAATAACAAAAGCCAAAACAAGAGAAACCAAGAGACACCATTAAAACAACACTTCCTGAATGGACAGGCATGGGCAGTCAATGAGCTTCCTCTAATATAGCAGTACTCACAGATAAAGAGCACATAACAAGCTTTGAAAACTGACAAGAGACAGAAAGCTAAACAAAATGATGAAACAGAAGAACTCTCCTCTAAAGAAATTCCTGGAAGAAGTCACAGACACAGAACCGCTCAAAACAGATATAAGCAACATAATGAAGGAAGAATTTAGAACCACTGTCATAAAATTAATCGCTGGGCTTGAAAAAAGCATGGAAGTCATCAGAGAAGCTATTGATACAAACACTAGGGACCTTCAAAATAGCTGTTATGAGTTAAAAAATGCTATCAATGAGGTGCATAATAAAATGGTGGCAGCCACTTCACGGATTGAAGAGGCAGAGAGGAGAATAGGTGAATTAGAAGACGTACTTATAGTAAAAGAGGAAGCAGAGAAAAAGAGAAATTGATCTAGGAGCAGGAAAGGAGAATTTGAGACCTGAGTGATACAATCAAAGGGAACAATCTCCATAACATAGGAATTCCAGAAGAAGAAACACAAAAAATCCTGCTTGATCAAATTATAGCCAGGAACTTCCCCAATCTGGGGAAGGAAATAGACACTGAAATCCAAGAGGCACAGAGAACTCTCCTCAGACATAACTTGAATCAACCATTGGCACGACATATCAGAGAGAAACTGGCAAAATATAAGGATAAAGAGAGAATTGTAAAAGCAGCTAGGGAAAAAAGGACCCAAACATACTAAGGGAAGCCTATCAGAATGGTTACAGACCTATCTAATGAAACTTGGCAGGCCAGAAAGGAATGGCAAGAAATCTTCAATGTAATGAACAGAAAAAATATGCAGCCAAGAATCCTTGATTCAGCTAGCCTGTCATTCAGAATAGAAGGAGAGATAAAGGTATTCCCAAATAAACAAAATGTGAGAGAATTCATCACTACCAAACCAGCCCTACAAGAAATTCTAAGAGGGACTCTATGAGGGAAATGCTACAAGGAATACAATGTACCAGAGACACTATTATAAGCATAAACCCTACAGAGAATAAAATGAATCTACACCCCTATTTTTCAATAAAACTAAATGTAAATGGACTGAATGCTTCAATCAAACAACACAAGGTAGCAGAATGGATCAAAAACTGAAGTCTATCTATTTGCTGTCTATGAGAGACTCACCTCAGACCTGAGGACACCGTCAGATTGAAGGTAAGAGGATGGAGAAATATCTATCATGTGACTGGAAGTCAAAATAAAAGCCAGAGTAGCCATACTTATATCAGACAAACTGAACTTTAAAGTAAAGGCAGTAACAAAAGATGAAGAGGACATTATATAATAATTACAGGGTCTCTCCATCAGGAAGAGCTAACAATTATAAACATCTACGTGCCGAATTCAGAGGCACCTAAATACACGAAACACTTAATCATAAACAGAAACTATCTTATTGATAAGAATGTGATAAGTGCAGAGGATTTTAATACTCTACTTACAGCAATGGATAGATCAACCAGACAGAAAATCAATAAGAAACAAAGGACCTGAACGACACATGGGAACAGATGGAATTGATAGATATATTTAGAACTCTACAACCTGAGGCTAGAAATTCACTTTCTTCTCAAGTGCGCATGGCACATTCTCCATGATAGATCACATACTGGGGCATAAAGCAGCCCTCCATAATACAAACTAACTGAGATCAAACCACACACATTTCAGATAACAATCTAAGAAATTTGAAATCAATCCCAGGGAAAAGTCTGGAAAACCTCCAAAATAATGGAGGATATAAACCACCCTACTAATGAATGACTGGGCCAATCAAGAAATTAGAGAAGAATTTAAAAAATATTTGTAAACAAATGAAAATAAAATACAAGAAAATATATTGCAAACTGGGCCTATTTCAACAAACTAGAAAAAGTGCAGATTCAAAATCTAACAGAGCACCTAAAGTAACTAGAAGGGGAGCAGCAAGAGCACTCCAAACCCAGCAGAAGAGAAATAATAAAGATCAGGGCAGAAATAAACAATATAGAATCCAGAAAAACAGTTGAACAGATCAATGAAACCAAGAGTTTGTTTCTTGAAAAAATAAACAACAATGATAAACCTCTAGCCAGGCTTCTCAGGAAAAAAAAAAAGACAGAAAACCCAAATAGACAAAATCATGAATGAAAGGGGATCTATTAAAACCAATCCCTTCGAAATACAAGCAATCATCAGTGAAGACTATGAAAAATCATATGCCAACAACCTGGACAACCTGGAAGAAATAGACACATTCTCAAACACACATTCACCACCAAAATTCCAATGGGAATAGATAGAAAATCTGAACAGACTCATAACCAGTGAAGAAATCGGATCAGTTACCAGAAATCTCCCAACTAATAAGGGCGCTGGGCCAGATGGCTTCCCTGGGGAATTCTACCAGACATTTAAAGCAGAGTTAATACCCATTCTTCTCAAGCTATTTCAAAAAATAGAAATAGAAGGGAAACTTCCAGACTCATTCTACGAAGCCACAATCACTTTGATCCCCAAACCAGACAGAGACCCAACAAAAAAAGAGAACTACAGGCCAATATTTTTAATGAATACAGATGCAAAAATAGTCAACAAGTTACTAGCAAATTGAATTCAACAGCATATAAAAAGAATTACCCAAATGATCGAGTGGGATTAATTCCTGGGTTACAGGGCTGGTTCAGTATTCGCAAATCCATCAATGTGATACATCACATTAACAAAAGAAAAGATAAAAACCATAGGATCCTGTCGATAGATGCAGAAAAACCATTTGACAAAATATGGCATCCTTTCTTAATAAACACCCTCGAGAAAGTCGGGATAGAAGGAACTTACTTAAACATTATAAAAGCCATTTTTGAAAAGCCCACAGTTAATATCATCCTCAATAGGGAAAAACTGAGAGCTCCACCCTGAGATCAGGAACAAGACAAGGATGTCCACTCTCACCACTGTTGTTTAACATAGTGCTGGAAGTCCTAGCATCAGCACTCAGACAACAAAAGGAAATAAAATCCATTAGAATTGGCAGAGATAAAGTCAAACTTTTGCTTTTCACAGATGACATGATATTCTACATGGAAAACCCAACTGACTCCACCAGCAGTCTGCTGGAACTGATCCATGAATTCAGCAAAGTCGCAGGGTACAAAATCAAGGTACAGAAATCAGGTGCATTTTTATACACCAAAAATGAAGCAACTGATAGAGAAATCAAGAAACTGATCCCATTCACAATTACACAAAAAACCATAAAATACCTAGAAATAAACCTAACCAAACATGTAAAAGACCTATACGATTAGAAGTATAGAAAATTTATGAAGGAAATTGAAGAGAACACAATGAAATGGAAAAACATTTCATGCTCAGGGATCAGAAGAATTATCATTGTTAAAATGTCATTATTACCCAAAACAATCTACACATTCAATGCAATCCCAATCAAAATTGTACCAGCATTCTTTGCAAAGCTAGAACAAACTATTCTAAAATTCATATGGAACTGCAAAAGACTTTGAATAGCTAAAGTAATATTGAAGAAGAAAACCAAAACTGCAGGCATCATTTTCCAGACTTTAGCCTCTACTACAAAGCTGTCATCATCAAGACAGTATGGTATTGGCACAAAAACAGACACATAGACCAATGGAATAGAATAGAGAACCCAGAACTGGGCCCACAAATGTATGGCCAATTAATCTTTGACAAAGCAAAAAACAGTATCCAATGGAAAAAAGACAGCCTCGTTAACAGGTCGTACTGGGAGAAATGGAGAGCAACATGCAGAAGAATGAAACTGGACCACTTTCGTACACCATTCAGAAAAATAAACTCCAAATGGATGAAGGACCTGAATGTGAGAAAGGAAACCATCAAAACCCTCAAAGGGAAAAGAGGAATCAACCTCTTGACCTCAACCGCAGCATTTTCCTACTCAACACATCCCCAAAGGCAAGGGAATCAAGTGCACAAATGAGTTACTGGGACCTCATCAAGATAAAAATCTTCTGCACTGCAAAGGAAAATAATCAAGAAAACTAATAGGGAACCTACGAAATGGGAAAAGATAGTTGCAATTGACATAGCAGATAAAGAGCTAGTATCCAAAATCTACAAGGCACTCACCAACTTCCAAACCCAAAAAACGAATAATCCAGTGAAGAAATGGGCAGAAGACATAAACAGACACTTCTCCAAAGAGGACATCCAGATGGCCTACAAACACATGAAACAATGCTCAGTGTCACTCATCATCAGGGTAATACAAATCAAAACCACATTGAGATAACACCTCACGCCGTTCAGCATGGCTAAAATGAACAAATCAGGAAACTATAGATGCTGGTGAGGATGTGGAGAAATGGGCACCCTCCTACACTGTTGGTGGGAATGTAAACTGTAATCTAAACAGCTCTGGAAAACAGTGTGGAGGTTCCTCAAAAAATTAACAATAGAACTAACTGCCCTATGGCCCAGCAATAGCACTGCTAGGGACTTTCCAAAGGGATACAGAAGTGCTGATGCATAGGAGCACATGTACCCCAATGTTCATAGCAGCACTTTCAACAATAGCCAAATAATGGAAAGATTCTAAATGTCCATCAACTGATAAATGGTTCAAGAAGATGTGGTTTATATATACAATGAAATACTACATGGCCATGAGAAAGAATCTAGCCATTTGTAGCAACATGGATGGAGCTCATGGGTGTCATGCTCAGTGAAATAACTCAGGTAGAAAAGGACAGATATCATATGTTTTTACTCATAGGTCTATCAGGAGAAACTTAGCAGAGGACCATGGGAAGCAGAAGGTGGGAAGAAGAGTTAGGGAGAGGGAGGGAAGCAAATCATGAGAGTCTCTTGAATACTGAAAAGAAACTGAGGGCTGAAGGCGGAGGAGGAAAGGAAAGGGGGGTGACAGTCATGGATGAGGGCACTTTTGGGGAAGAGCACTGGTTTTTATATGGAGATCAACTTGACAATAAACTATATAATAAATAAATAAATATAGAGAAATGTGTCAAAGTTTGGAACTAATGCATAAATTACTGAGTCAATATTTTCCAAATGACCAAAGCATCATGACACAAAATCTTTTAATGGGTAAGACAGTCATTCAATATATAAGATAGATCAGGAGATTTTTTACATAACAGAGAACAACAATGTATTGATAAGCTTTCAGATTCCATGGTAGACCTTACTTTTAAGAAAACAAAAATAGGTTTTGGTTTAAAATCAAAGAATATCCACACACTTTCAAAAAAGCAAAAAAGAAAAAATGCTCCTTACTTTTCCAACTACAAGTATTTGTGAACTTGGATTTTCTCTATATACTTAAATGAAAACAACATATTGCTAATGGTTGAATGCAGAAACAGATATAAGAACGTAGCTGTATTCAAGAACCCAGCCCAACTATAAGCTAGACAGTGAAGAGATTTGCAAAATTGTAAAACAATATCACTATCCTAAAATTTCATTTGTTTCATAAAATATAGTTGTCATAAAATGTGTAAATATATGTTATATATACTGAATTTTTTATTTAAAATAAACTCAGAAATAAATATTTTATAAAATTTCTGCATTTAATTTTTAATATAACAAAAATGGATATATCTATATAACCATATACATATAAGCTTTTGGAGTCCTCAATACTTTTTGAACATAAAAGGGTATCGCTATTTAAAAAATTAACAGATATGCTTATTTAGTACATTCCTTCATTTTTCACTACAGAAATAAAAACACAAAGATGTTGATCAATATTGCCCAAGTCACAGAATTAGGAGAAATGACAATTCAAAAATCAAGGTCTTCTGAATTCTGGTTATATTAACTTCCCTAAGGCTGTCCTAACACGGTACCATACACTGGTGGCTTAAACAACACAAATGTATTGTCTCATAGTCTGGAGGCTGGAAGTCAGAGATCAGAGGATATCAGTGGGGGGAATCCATTCATGCCTTTCTCCTAGCTTCTGGGGTTTGCTAGGAATCTTTAGTATTCCTCGGGTTTTACATGAATCACCCTCATCCCTGGCTTTGTGTTCACCTGGTGTTCTCCCTGTGAACATATCTGTGTACAAATTTTCCTCTGTTATAGGGACACTAGTCTACCTTACTCCAGCCAATCTGCAATGTCCAAATAAGGTGCTAGTGCTGGTGGTTAACTCTAGCATATACCTTTTGGCGGACACAATTCAAACCATAATACCAGTCCATTGTGTTCTTCCCTCAGTCCTCCTAGATGTTAAGTATTCTGTTTTCTAATTTCCTTTCTTTTCTCCCTGCTGTGTTGTACTCTCGTATTCTCCCTACATATGACAGAAGTACTTACATGAAATTAATATAGAGAAAACTGATTCCTCAGGAAAGCAATCATTATAATGGAAACATAAGTTCGAAGTCAAGTTTGGCCACAAAGAGGAAGTATAGTTTAAGATCTGCCTCAGATGATTTTAATAAACACAAGGGAAGACAGGTAACATTTCAGGAAATTAAAGTGATATCTCAGAAATCTACCACATTTACAAATGAAGATCATAAAATGTTATCTCATGCATTTACATAATGTATTAAAATGTCACATGCAAAGAAAATGTAGCCTATCAAAAATTCTTAAAACCTTGGTTTGGGAAATTATTTTCTCCATTAAATAGCTAGAATGAGGTTTGATTTCTAACCACACGCCCTTTTTTCTCCACTGACTATGACTTTGGATATTTTGAACAGAATGTTCACCCAAAGTTTTGGATATATTGGTGGAAGACATGAAATGTTTCAATCCCAATTTTGATCCCCATCTATATGACAGTCAGTAAGCATGGCTCTCTTCCTTTTATAACTACCTTTGTTTCTTTTCCCCCTAATTCTCAAAAGTAGTTCCAGTTGAAGTGAAGCAGAATAAGCAGCCTCCAAAAGACTGTGGAAATTACTATGGATATACCAAAGTAAGTTGGCCAAAAAACCTTCAAGAAATTGAAATCACTCAATAAAACACTGTATTAGTCTAGGTTCTCCAGAGAACCAATAGGAGATTTTATATATTTATACTTACATCTGAGATTTCTTATAAGGAACTGACTCACAGGATTATTGACATAGATAGTTCAAAGATCTGCAGTTAGCAAGCTGGACACCCAGGAGACCAATGGCATAGATCCAATCTGAGTACAAAGGCAGAAAATGACCAAGCTCCCAGCTCCAAGACAGTCAAACAAAAAGGGAATAAAATCTCTCTACTCAGCCTTTTTGCACTATGTAGGCTTTCAATGAATTATATGAGGTGCACCATACATAGTAAGAAAGGCAATTTGCTTTATTCAGTCTACTGAATCAGATGTTAATCTCCTCTAGAAACACCCTCACAGACACACCCAGAATAACATTTAACCAAATATTTGGGCATCCTCTGGTCCACTGAAGTTGACACATAAAACTAATTATCATAGGTACATCATATTCAATAATCTCTGTGCCTAAACCAATATATGCATAGTATGTAAATATATCTCTATATAGACTATACATACATATATATGTATATACTATACATATATTGGCTTGGATATAGATACATACATATATATTTACATACTATATAGTTACTATTGCTACATTTACTCAATTACAAAGGGTTTTTAGCCTGAATAGTTTATTAAAATATCAATTTATGTTTTTCTTTCTTTATATGGCCCTCTGCCAACACATACACACGCACACACATACACACAGTTTGAAAGATCTTCACTCAGCAAATTTTGGACAGATGGCAAAAACAGTTTGAAATAATTTCTGGGTTTTCCTCTCCTCTCGAAAAGACTAATAAGCACATTGAAGAGACTATGTTAGCTTGCCCATGATCTGAGGAGAGAGGGACAAGGCACAGGAGCTCAAAAAGGGAGCAGGAAGAAAAGCTGCCCACGACCAGAAGCAGCACCAAGACCTGAAAGGTCTTCAACAGGAATATAATGGTGTAAAGATGAGCCTTCTCACCAAAAACTACCAGGAAACAGGATAAAATATATTTTTACAGGAACATGAATATATAATATGGTACACAAAATCCAACGCTTTTTAGATGTTTTACCACAGGTAACACAGGATTGTATTCCCTATGAGAAGGAGAAAGAACTAGCTGAGACAACAGCTTTCAGCCTTGGGCCATTTTCCAGCAAGGTGCCAAGGACAGCAGCCCAAGCAAAGCAAGCTGGTGCCCAGAGCTGAAGAGAGGTCAGGCACTGCTGGGAGCGGCTGAAGCAGCTGGGTTTGCATAAAAATATACCAGAGAGAAGGCAACTGCACCTAAAGAAAGCTCTAGAAATCTTCACAGGGATAGGTAATGCATGCTATGCTCACATCACTTAGGCCACCTTATAAATGCTCAGAAAGCTAAAAGTTAAGCCCTAAAACTAGTAGAAATGTGACAGAAATCAAAATAGATATAGGAAAATAAAAAATAATATACTAATAAATTCTAGCATGAGTTCATCTTTGATCAGTTATTGCCTGTTTATAGATTTTGAAACAAAATTTTTTGTTATCTTTGCATTTTCGATCTCTAATTTAATTACATTGTGTGGAGATAATATGGTCTATGTGATACCTGATTTATTGAATATGTTGAAACTTGTACTATGGCTTCATGTATTACAAATTTTGGCAACTGATTAAAGTGTGTTTGAGAGAAATGTAGATTCTCTAATTAGAGTTTGTTAAAGTCTACATTTTGCCAGTATTATCAAACTTAATTATGTTGTCCAAGTCATAGATACCTTTACTAATTTTTTTGTCTGACTTATTATGAGTTACAGAAAAAGATATTCTGAAGGCTCCCATTATGATTTCAGAGGTGTATATTTTTTCTCAAAATTTGTCATTTTAAGTTTTGTGTATTTGGATCTATTTGATTGCTATGTACAAGTATGGAGTAAATTCCAGCTAGATTTTCTTATTTATCATTTGTAATATCCCTGTGTTCCTTCTATAATGCTTTTTGCTTCAAAGTCTATATTTTGAATAATTTTAAAATAACTAATAGTTGTCTGGCATAGTTTCTTTTCATCTACCTACTTTCAATCTTTCTGTTTTCTTGTTTTACACATGACCCTTGAACACAGCATAGAGCTGATATCATGGCTTTATTTATCTCATCTATTCCTATAATCGCTAAATTCAGTTCATTTATAATGATTTTATCATTAAATTTTTAAAAATATTTTATTATTTTTGATACAGAGAGAGACAGAGCATGAGAAGGGGAGGGGCAAAGAGAAAGGGAGACACAGAAGCCCAAGCAGGCTTCAGGCTCTGAGCTGTCAGCACAGAGCCCAACACAGGGCTTGAACCTACGAACATGAGATCATGACCTAAGCTGATGTTGGAAGCTTAACCGGTTGAGCTACCCAGGCTCCCCTCATTTGTAATGATTTTAATGTCTAGTATATATTCAAGTTTATTTCTATCATTTTGTATTTTTCATTTATACTCCTTTTTCTCTAGTTCTTCTCTTTGCTTTCTTCTTTTTTAACATTGAAAGTTTATCTAGATTGTGAAGATGGTTTCACAGATATATCCATACATCAAACTTACCAATAACCAACTGTAAACAGATTTGAGTTTTTATCCATTAATTACACCTCATTAAATTGTGTTTAAAAGTAATAATAACAACAAAACATTGAGTGTTTGGTAGGCCTCATACTGACTAGAATCCTTACATATTTAGATCTACAAACTGAAATTAACTGTTGTGCTTGGTCTGAGTTCAGATTTTTTATTTTCCACACTTGGATATCCAATTAACCCAGCATCATTCATTGGAAGACCAAACTTTCACTACTGCTGCACAGGGTCACCTTTATCAAATTCAAGAGGGAGCATAAGGCAGGCTGCGAGCAAAGTACAAGCTAGAACCCCCCCCCCCACCAGGTGGGATATATGTGATATTCCTTAGACACTCCCAGCTACCCCAAAACAGGAAAGGACAAAAAAAAAATGAATGGTTAAACTGATCAGAGTCTCCACCAGTTTACAAGAAAAAGGCAGTAACAAAATCCAGGCCAGATACAAGGAAAGGAGACCTAAGCATTATTTTTCAATAGCAGAAGTGTCCAAGGATTTCAGACATGTTTTTTAAACTACCACAAGATCTTACACATATTTTATTATTCTTCAGTATTTATTGTTCTTTGAGATCATAGTAAAAGATATTTATTTTTAATTCAAATGTTGTTTGTGGTTTGCATATGACTTTTTATGTTGACCTTATATCTAGTAATCTTACTAAATTCACTTATTTAAGTAGTTTATGCTCTTCCTCTGGTTTTCTTATTTTTTTTTATGAAAACACATACAACATTTGTAAGAAATGAGAGATTAGCCTACTTTTTAAAAATGTTTTTTATTTATTTTTGAGAGACAGGGAGAGAAACAGTGTGAGCAGGGGAGGGTCAGAGAGACAGGGAGATACAGAATCTGAAGCAGGCTCCAGGCTCTGAGCTAGCTGATCAGCACAGAGCCTGATGCAGGGCTAGAACCCACAAACCGTGAGATCATGACCTGAGCCGAAGCCAGACGCTTAACCAACTGAGCCACCCAAGTGCCCCTAGCCTACTTTTTAAAAAAATGTTTGTTTATTTTTGAGAGAGCGAGTGAGCACGGGGGAGGGGCAGAGAGAAACAGAGGACAGAAGATCCCAAGCAGGCTCTGCACTGACAGCAGAGCATCCGATGTGGGACTTGAACTCATGAACTGTGAGGTCATGACCTGAGCTGAAGTTGGATGTTTCCCCAACTGAGTCACCCAGATACCCCAATATTAGCTTATTTTGTTTTCAATATAGTTAGTAATATATTGGGATTTAAATTTGCCATTTTACTATTTGTTTTCTTTTTGTGTCACCAATTTCCTTTATTTTCTTACCTGCTGGTATGTTAATCATACATTTTGAATTATTTCACTTTCCCCCTCTATTTGAATATAACTTAAGACATTTTCTTTACCATGCTCTTATTGGTTACCTATGGGATTAAAACATACTTGCATATTTGGATTTATTAGTGTTAATAAAAATCAGCAATCTTACCTTTTAGGACTGGTCTCATTTCCAGTTGTGAAGAGGCTGTAAATTGGAAACAGGAGAGAAGAGTCAAACACTTGGTGACAAGACCACACATCTACATCTGCAGCTGCCTGGTCACCTGTATGGTGCTGGTGCCATTTCCAGTTACGTGTGGACCACTACCTGAGAAAACATAAAAGAAAGTGAAGAGAATTAGAAGGACTTCCAACAGAGGGGAAGGTAGGCATGAGAAACAGACATTTCACTGCAACAGAAAAAAATAAACTGAAGACAGGAATGTCTGAAAGTTTCGCTTCAGAAGAGATAAAGATGTACATAAAGAAGTATAAATTTCCAAAGAGAATTGACTGTTTTGCAAATGAGTAGATGTCTTGCTAATAATGTTTGATGGATGAAATTCAGAGGAAAAGAGAAAAGGGACTGACCTGGAAGATGCCCTAACTTTCTGAGAGTCCTAGGATCACCAATATGAAGAACAAAGCCTTCCTGGGCTGCAGTATATTATAAGGGAGAATGATAAGACTGAGGAGATGACAGGGCAGAGCTTTGACCACATGTTCCACCAGGGCCTAAGCTATGTCCTCCAATGTGGTAGCAATTAGGCACATGCAGCTATTAAATTAATTTTAATTTAACTTTAAATTGATTAAAATTAGAGTTTAATAAAAATTACATTTCAATTAAATTTTCATTATCTTTTAAATTTAAATTGAGTAAAATTAAAAATTAATTTCCTCATTCACATGAACCTATTTGAAGTGCTCCATAGCCACACATCGAAGAACACTTTCACCATCACCGAATAGTCTACTGGGCAGTCCTTGCCTGTGAGACGATGAAGGAACTAAGGAGGAAGTGTACACCACTGGAGCCCCAGCTGGCAGAGCCATGTGATTAATCCCCACTGCAAAAGTGGTTATCAGACAAGGTCAGCATGCTGAGGGTACAAGGAGAGGAGTTTGGGACATAAAACCTTCCTTTTATATGTACAGAGGGTTAGCTGTTCGTGGCTCAGACAATAGGAATTGAAAGATTATATTACAGATATTGCTGGCAAATGCATATTGGTGATTTCTGCAGTTTCCACACTGAAATGAAAAGTGTGCTTCCAACATTACTTCCCTGGTAACTGCTTTCTCTTTCTCTCTCTCTCAAATTCTACTTTGATTAAGATGAATTTAAGACTATCCCACTCAACAAGAAGACTTGAAGAGCTTTGTGTTTTATTTGGTTTGCTTTGTTTTGTTTTAGGAAAAGGGACATGATCCAATTCCTGAAGGGTAAAAGAAGCTTTAACTTTTGTCAAAACCATCAGGAAATGCCTTCTGCCAAGAACTATTCCTGCCTCTCATAAGCAGTGACTTTGCTGACCTGACCCTTTCTTCAGAGTTGCTTTAGAGATCTTAGATTTCCCTTTTTTGTAAATATTTGTGATAATTTCTGAAATCTCAGTTATCCAGAAATTCCATTTGATTTCCCAAGACTTGAGTGTATAATTTCTTAAGGAATATAAAGCAAATGTATATATATTTATTTATCACAGAAAACAATTACAGTGCAGGTGAGAATGTGCTTCATCCTTCACAATTTGTCCATTTGGAAACCTCTCAACCTGTTGAGAAAATTGTATAAACAAGGTTATATATAAAGAATACAAACTCAAAGCAATACTAAATTTTTTCATAAAGATAGGATGCTACAATTGATATCCTCTAAGAGGATCTTTCTGGATAAGCTGACATCATTTGTTATCAGAATTTATTTCCATTTAGGAGACACATGCTTTTTCCTGATGACATGTTGCAAGTGAGTCATCATTCTACTACCTGGAGAGAAAAAAATGACAAATTTCTTATTGTGCTTAAAAACAAGAACTTAATCTATTGCTAACTTTTAAAAAATAAAAGTAGTTTTCTATTGCAAGTTTTGTTGTAAAAAAATGCTTTTTTCCCTTCTCTATTTTTTAGGCAGTTTATGTTCAAGACAATGCAATTGACCTAAAGTAAGGAGTCAATTAAAAGGCTTAACAGCTGGGTCACTCCTAGAGTACATGGGACCCCTGGCAAATATCTTTCTTAGAACAGATATCTGTATAAATAATTTAAGTCACCCAGAATCAACAAGCTAGCACCATTCAGGAGGCCCAATCTCGCTTATTTATGATCCCAGGAAATAAATACAGTTTTGCCTAGTGGAAGAGATTTTTTTGCAGGGCATCCCCCCTGGAAATGGGGAGACCAGCGATGCCATAGATGTGAAGCTAAGAGTTCTTTGAGGTATCTGGTGGACTTCATACCTGAAATAAATGGTAAGAGAGAAGAAGAGAGCTGTAAGGGGAGTTAATGAGATTAATTCTCTTGTTCCCCAAACCCTACCCTCCTGTGGCCCCTTAGGATGAGGTGAGGGAGCCCTGTCTAAACAGCACTGCCAGTCCAGCAAGTCCCAAGCATCTGAAGTGGACCAAGACAATGTCCAAGAAGGTGCTCCAAAGTACAGTGTTCCTGAGAGAGTCATCCCAGCGCCCAAGTAGGGAGTCCCTGTTTGTCTGAGTTTTAGGGCAGTACTATCGACCAGGAGGGCCAGTTATGAAACTGAGTCAGAATCTTTATCGAGTGAGATTGCTTTCTAATAAAAACTGAAACAACACTAGCAGTTAAGGCTTGAGGTTAATTTCAATAATACATGTTAAAGGCCCTTATAGTGTGTTTAGCACATATTAAGGCCTGAATTTAAAATGACAGCTATTACACTTAAAATGAGGTATATCTTACAAGAACTTTTATCAAGAATCATGCAGGTTCTCACAAAAATGTTCTTAGAGGAATTGTCATTTATAAACAAAAACTTATTCTATGAAGACAATGGAACTCCTCAGGTCAGAATGGAGTAGTAAATTCAATGTCTTCATTCATTCATCACACTTTCCACTGTACCTGCAGGTCTCCATATCCTATGTTTCTAACTCTGGATTCTCCTTACCTTGCAAAACCCAACCCTGCTCTGCTTCTTCTAGAGCCCCTCCTTTCATGGTATTACTTCAATTAAACTCATAGTAGGAAGTAAAAGGGAAGGTTTAGGAATAAGAGTGTCCATATGTCCCTCAACTCCAACCTAAGGAAGAGAATTCAAACTGTGTTTACAAGTATTTATTAAGTACTCTCTGTATTTCTCACATTATACTATCACTGAGGATTTGATGATTAAAAAAAAAGGAATTATGTCTATTCTCATGGAGTTTTCCATTTAGCACATGAGATAAAATTAATCAAGTTATTGCTGAGATATATCATCAAAAATTGAAAAATCATTTTGAAGTCAAAATACATGAATATATAAGATTATAAAACATGAAGACCTGGGGGGCCTGAGGGGCTCAGTCGGTTAAGGGTTCGACTCTTGATCTCAGTTCAGGTCATGACCTTACAGTTTGTGAATTTAAGTCCTATAATGAGCTCCATGCTGAAAGTGTGGAGCCTCCTTGAGATTCCTTCTCTTCCTTTCTCTCTCCCTCTGTCCCACCAGGAAGCTCTAAATAAATAAATAAAAGGAAGCAGCAAGAGCACCCAAAACCCAGCAGAAGAAAAGAAATAATAAAGGTCAGGGCAGAAATAAACAATATAGAATCCAAAAGAACAATCGAGCAGATTAATGAAACCAAGAGTTGGTTCTTCAAAAAAATAAACAAAATCAATAAACCTCTAGCCAGG
>NC_043713.1:50497194-50517064 GCF_006229205.1 Suricata suricatta
CAATAGCCAAAACATGGAAGGGGCCTAAATGTCCATCATCTGACGAATGGATCAAGAAGATGTGGTATATATTCACAATGGAGTACTACATGGCAATGAGAGGGAATGACATATGGCCCTTTGTAGGAAAGTGGATGGACCTTGAGGGTGTCATGCTGAGTGAAGTAAGCCAGGCAGAGAAGGACAGAAACCATATGTTTGCACTCATAGGTCTAGCAGGAAAACAAAAGAGACCTAATGGAGAACCAAGGGGAGCGGAGGAGGGAGAGAGAGTTGGGGAGAGAGAGGGATGCAAAACTTGAGAGACTATTGAACGCTGAGAATGAACTGAGGGTTGAAGGGGAAGGGGGAGGGGGGAAAAGAGGTGGTGGTGATGGTGGAGGGCACTTAAGGGGAAGAGCACTGGGTGTTGTACGGAAAACAATTTGACAATAAAATATTATGGAAAAAAATATACAAACAATTTAAAACATAAGGACATAATTAAGTAGCCTAGACACAGAAAGAAAGGGCATTCTATAACAACAAATGTTACATTAAAAATGAGAATATAATTGATGTCTGTCATAAGTGTTTATAACACATGGTGTATCAATGAGTATATTCCAATAGAAAACTGTAAGGATGTAAAAGAGAAATTCACAGAAATATTACTATTAATACATCTGTCAAAAAGAGACATTGAGTAAACAAAATAAAAAATTTGAGAGACAAACACTTATGTATTAACCTATATATCCTGATAAGAAAAATTAACTTCTTATCATTGTGAGAAAAGTAATTGACATAATATCACAAAGAACACATGGACAAGCACCAAAAAATAGACTAGAACATAATATATTTTCTGACAACGGAACAATAAACTAGAAACTATGAAAAAGAAGTGGGAGGAAAAAAGAAGAAAGACTAATTTCATTACTTGAAAAGGGGTAAAAAGACATAAACTTTAGAATTAAAAAAAAGTCTTGCATAAAAAGAAACCATAGAATAATTTTAAAATACTGGCAATGAAAATAGGTTATGCTGATATTTCTAGAAGTTCCACTTCTGATAATGGATAAGATCCTACTGGAAAAACTTTCCTTCAAATAACCACTATAAGTCCTGGATACTATAAAAAGATAGCTTTCTGGTGACACAGCACAGATAAATGAAGCATGGATGATTCTGTAAGTTGCACATAAATACAGGGGAGGAGTTACATGTTGGGCATTCACAACTTTGTATTGTTATTGTTGCTTGTTTGTTTTTTTAGCATAGGCTAGATATAGTCAGCATGACATGTGAACTGGTAAGAACACTGGTGGAAAAATATCATTATTCTTGCCTGGGCATGGGGAAAGAATAATCTCTAAAGAGAAAGGAGTCGAAGATCACCAAATATGATCTACCTGCATCTATGCCTGGTCAGAATGACAAATATCCACAGTGAACTAAAAACTGCCCAGCTAATGACAGAACTGAACTGAGATCAGAGCTGCCATCCAAGAAGCAACGATTGTAGTTCAAGTCAGGTCAATATAATTGCCTGATAAAACAAGCAAAAGAACATTAATCACAGAAAAATAACAAGACTCCATCCAATACTCCATAAACTTAAGTGTCATAATGTCCACTATGCCACTCAAACTGTGTGACAGTTGCTAAATCAGGAAAATGATATGCAGTCTCAAGAGAAGATAAAAACCAATGGATACAATTCTGAGATGTTGGAATTCATGGGACAGAATTGTAAAGCAGTTATTATAACCATTTTCATATATATAATATGCATATATATTATATGTAATATATATTTCACAAAATAATAGCCAAAATTTTCCAGTTTTGATGCATATATTTACAAATTTAAGATACCCAATGAACATGGAGAAGGATACCTATGTAGAAAACCACACTAAAATATGTTATATTCAAACTAATGAAAGCTCAAATTAAACAGGAAGTGAAAAATGAGGAATTAGGTCAGATCATTTTAAATTCCCTTCCAGAGGGAGTAGTCAGGGTCCACAATTCAACCAACACCTTTCCTTAATTCTGTCTTGGCAGATAAGTCTCTTCATTTTTCTCTTTTGCTTTCCTCCCCTCCCCCTCCCCTCTTCTTCCCCTCCCCCTCCTCCTCCTCCTTACCTCCTTATCCTCCCCCTGCCCTCCTCCCCCTCGTCCTCCCATTTCTCCTCTACTTCCTCCTCCTCCCCATCGTCCTCCTCCTCCTCCTCCTCCTCTTTTTGATTGGGATCAAAAAATGGTTGATGAGAATATACATGACTTACTAATTTAGATATTTTGCATTCTGAGGTAAGGGTTTAACAAAAAAATTGCACTTGGCAAAAAAGAAAAGAAAAAAGAAAAATATACTCATTATCACGAGTTAAATGAAATAGTCAAGCCCTTGCATAGAAGTTTTTTAAAATCTCTTATTAAAGAGCAAGGTCAGAAGTGGAGCAATAGATTTAAGAAAAACGTCAGTGACCCACAGTTTTTATTCCATTTTCCAAGACATTATCACAAGCTTCTTACATGTTAGATTTTAAAATGTCTCTCTGCAATAGAAAATCCAACTATCTTTATTAGTCAAGAAAAAAGCAGAAAAAATTTATCTTTAGTATATTATAACAAAATCTGTTCCTTTATATTTTATGGAATCTGCTTTATAGAAACCTCTACCAGAAGTTTAAATGTTTCTGGTCACACATAATTTCATTCTTTCAATATTATTTTTAGGTCAAAACGAATGCAAGTGTAATTCACAATGATATCCAGAAAAAATATATCCTGCTCATTCCTGTGAATGATCATTCTTAGGTAGCTGCCACCTGAGAGACTAAAATAAGTTCAAGTACTTTACTTTTACAGGTTCTGCCAATTGTAGTGGTAACATACAATTTATTGCAATTTATTTTATTTTTCATCTTTAACAGATATTGCTTTTATCTCCTAATTGTACCCATGGCTGATATTTCCTCTGCATCAATTTTCAGAACTTCTGAACCGAAAAGCAAGCCATGAGCTGACCCCAATCAAATTGATGGCCACATCTACCTGTAATCAAGGATAGTTTCACATCAGATGGATTCTGTAAAAGTGAGAAACAATAATTTGTTGAAATTCCTAGGATGGTGGTGTTAAGTCAAGAAAACACTAACTGCTTCTAAAAATTAATTTTTCTCCAAACTCTTATGAAAAGTTTTAACTTAAATTCCAATTAGTTAACATACAGTGTTATATTAGTTTCAGGTATACAATACAGTGATACAACACTTTGATGTTGTGTTCCTTATAAGTGCACTCCTTAAACTTGATCATCTACTTAATCCATCCCCTTACCCACCTCCCCTCTGGTGACCATCAGTTTGTACTCTATAGTTAAGTCTGTTTCCTGATTTGTCTCTCTCTTTTATTTCCCCTTTTGCTTATTTTTTTGTTTCTTAAATTCCACATATGAGTGAAATCACACGGTATTTGTCTTCTCTCTGACTTATTTCACGTAGCACAGTACTCTTTAGCTTCATCCATGTCATTGCAAATGGCAAGATATCATTCTTTTTGATGGCTGAGTAATATTCCATTATATATATAATATGTGTAATGTATATATTCCATTATATATATACAATATATAATATGTATATATAATGAAATATTATAATTGAGTGCTGTCTATACATATTATTAATACATATTATTTATACATATATACATATTGATACATATACATGTATATATACACCACTTCTTTATCCACTCATCAGTCATTGGACATAGGCTGCTTCCATAATTTGGCTATTGTAGATAATACTGCTACAAACATTGGGGTTCATGTATCCCTTTGAATTAGTGTTTTTGTATTCTTTGGGTAAATACCTAGTAGGACAATTGCTGGCTCATAGGATAGTTTTATTTTTAACTTTTTGGTAAACCTCCATACTCTTTTCCACAGTGTCTGCACCAGTATGCATTCAAACTAACAGTGCAGGAGGGTTCCTCTTTTTCCATATTCTTGCTGATACCTGTTGATTCTTGTCTTCTTGACTTTAGCCATTCTGTTAGGCATGAGGTAGTACCTCACTGTAGTTTTGATTTGTGTTTCCCTATTGATCAGCATCTTTTCAAGTGTTTGTTGGCACATCTGGATGTCTTCTTTGGAAAAATATGTATTCATGTATTCTGTCCATTTCTTAATGGACATTAACCCTTTATCATATCTGTCACTTTCAAATATCTTTCTCCATTCCATAGGTCGCCTTTTAGTTTTGTTAATCATTTCCTTTGCTCTTTAGATGTAGTCCCAAGAGTTGTATTTTTGCTTTTATATTTCCTTTGCCTCAGGAGGCATATCTAGGGAAAAAAGTTGCTATGGCCACTGTCAAAGAGTTACTGTCTGTGTTCTCCTCTAGGATTTATATGGTTTGGGTCTCACATTTAAGCCTTTAATCCATTTTGAGTTTATTTTTATATATGGTGTAAGAAGGTGGTCCAGAAGGTTTTAACTCCATACTCTCTGTGGAGACAAATTAGGCAAAGTGTGATGCCAATGAAGTCTACTTTGCGTTGGCCTTCACTTTCCGATTGTGTATTTATCACACCTAGGGGTGTCTCTGGTTCATCACCCCCAAACTGTCATTGTTTATATATTCTGATTTTACCTCATAATATTTTCAAAATCTTTGATTATAAATCTCTTTCATAGGCAGTTGGAATAATGAAGAAGCTCCTTAAATGTTCACAAACAAAGAGTAAAACTTTCAATCATAGATCCAACTCCAAATGGATAATTTTAGGCATCAGTTTGACCTCTCCTAATTCCCCTGTTGTCATTCTCAGTTAGTGAAGCTGAACTGGGGATTCTTCAAAACAGCTTAGCAATTCTGATTTTCTCAATAAACAAACCACACATGTCCATAAGCACCAAAACACATCTTTGTAGTATGTAAGAAGAGAGTAGACAGTTACTAAAGCTAGAATTTAAGTTAAATATGCATATTAAAATTTTAAGTGTAAAAAAATAGAATGGAATATAAATGAGTAACGTGTATATATATGGTAGACCAGAAAGGAGATGGATGAGGTGACGAGTTAAACAGGTGATGATGATTAAGGTGTACAATTGTTGTGATGAGCACTGGGTATGTTATGGAAGGACTGAATCACTAAATTCTACTCCTGAAACTAATACTGTACTGTGTGATAACTAACTGGAATGTAAATAAAAACTTTAAAAAACGTACATGCAGAAATGAAACCAAACAGATTTATAAATTTGTTAATTATAAATTTGTCATCAACTGTAAGTGTGTAAATAGACCAAACTCTCCTATTAAAAGGCACGCTGGGTAATGTATACAGCTTTATGTTGTTCATAAGAAACAAAACTGGAGCACATGGGTGGCTCAGTTGGTTAAGCAATTGACTCTTGGTTTCTGCTCAGATCATGATCTCACAGTTTTATGAATTCAAGCCCTGTGTAAGGCTCTACACTGGTAGTTAGTGTAGAACCTGTTTGGGATTCTCTCTCTTTCCTTCCTTCTCTGCCTCTGTCTCTTTCTCTCCAAAATAAATAAAATATTTTATATTTTTGTCATTGTAAAAAGAATTTTCTCATTATTATATTTTCTAACAGGTTATTATTTGTGTATGTAAATGCTATACATTTTTGTATGTTAATTTTGTATCATTGCTGAATTCTTATATTGTTTGACTTTATTTCATCACTGATATTTTTTATTATAAAAGTATATTGGCATGCCATTTTCAAATATAGTTCTATTTCCTTTTTTCAAATTCTTATGTCTTTAATTATTTGTTCTTGTCTTGTTGAGTTAGTAACACCAGAACGAAGTTAAATAGAAACAACTAGTGGCCTTCCTTGTCTCCATCCTCATCTTCTTCTGGTTGCAACCGCTAATCTCTTACTGTTCCCACGTACCTGATATATTTTTGCCCATCCCTTTATTTTTAGTCTTTTTGAATCCTCGTGTTTTAATTTTGACACTTGTATAGAGTTGGGCTTGTCTTTACTATCTAACCTTATTTTTTTTAATTTTTATTTGCTTATTTATTTTCTTATTATTTTTAATGTTTATTTTTGAGAGAGAAAGAAAGAGTGCAGGTGAGAGAGGCAGAGAGAGAGGGAGACAAAGAATCGGAAGCAAGCTCTAGGCTCCAAGCTGTCAGCATAGAGCCCAACATGGGGCTTGAACTCAAGAACTGCAAGATCATGATCTGAGTCAAAGTCCTATGCTTAACCAGTTGAGCCACCAGGAGCTTCCATTCTTATTTTCTTATGTTTTCTCATTTATTCTGAGAGAGAGAGAGAGAGAACAGGGCAGAGAGAGAGGGAGAGAGCTTCCCAAGCAAGCTCCCACCATCAGCACAGAGCCCAACACAAGGCTTGAATTACTAACCGTGAGATCATGACCTGAACCGAAATCAAGACTTCAGTGTTTAACCGACTGAACCACCCACGCAACCTACTATCTAATTTTAAAATCATTTCCATTAATAGGCAAATTGATCTAGTTATAAGATACTTAAGTCCTGGGGTTTTAATGTACAACTTGATGACTATAGTTAACAATACTGTATTATGTATTTGAAAGGCATTAAGAGAGTAAATTTAAAAGTTCTCATCACACACACACACACACACACACACACACACACAATCTGTAACTATGAGAGATGATGGATGTTAACTAAACCCGTTCCAACTATTTTGCAATATATAAATATAAATATATCAAATCATTATGCTTTAAACCTTAAACTTAGACAATGTTTTACGTCAATCATATCTCAATAAAACTGACAAAAATAACAGGCAAGTTCAGACATGTATTTTTATTGATCTACATTTGTTTTCTTCATGCAAAATATTTCATAATTCTGAATGGTTCCTAGATTTGTGAGAGATAGAACATAATTTATTTTTGTTTTTCATTTTGTTTTGTTTTTAAAACGTAAGTTTTTTGTTTCTCATTCTCTTTGTTGTTTGGGGGTGGCTTCTTAGTCAAGAAAAGGTGAAGATACCTTTACTCTACTATGCTAAAGTCAAAAGTTCCATTTCGTTTTTATTCTATAATTTTATGCTTTGATTATTTAAGTACTATAAATTCAGAATGGTTTTGTTTACCCAAGTGACAGAATTTTGAAAATAAAAAATTTTTCGACTTCTTATTTTATTAATAAAACAATACAAACCATGCCTTCCCAGAAACTAAAATTTTCTGATTCTCTCATTAGGGCTCCTTTAGTGTCTAATGGAACTAAGATATATGGCATTAAACCATTAGGCATATTCTTAGTGCTTTCTCATTTTACTCTTGCCTGAAATTCTTTAAAGTTTGGATAACACAAAACTATTGATCTCATATATTTACAGGAAAACCATATTTTATATGTGGAATTTAAGAAATGAAACAAACAAGCAAGAAGAAAAAGGAGAGAGCCAAGCAAGAAACAGACTCTTAATGACAGAAAGCAAACTGATGGTTACCAGAGAGAAGGGACTTGGAGGGGAAATGGATTGACTAGGTTATGGGGATTAAGGAGGGCACTTGTGATGAGTACCGGGAGTTGTATGAAAGAGGAGAATCACTGTATTGCACACCTGAAACTAATATAACACTGTTAAATACACTGAAACTAAAATTAAATTAAAAAATTGAATCAATTTCAAGAGAATTATGGCTGCTATAAGTGGTAGCCACTGGAGAAAATTTCAGTAATAGCCTAGATAAGAAAAACCTTCAAGAAAGAGTTAGAACTTGATCTAAATAATAAAACAATGGAGAATATGTGCAAACAGAAAGGGAAAAAATGATTCTCAGGAAGACCAACTTGAAAAAATGCCTGAAGGTGGAAATCAGTAAGCTATTTTTAGCTCTGTCCACTGAGACAGCATAGAAACAATGACACCCCATTAACAATGAGTATATATAGCTCCCCATTCTAGGTTTTTAATAAAAGAAACCAGAGATCTTTAGAGAAATAACTGATTCTGGAAATGGGCAGGGCATCTTATGGTGTCAGAAAGTAAGGAAGTGTACCACAAAATTATATATCTTTAATCTTATATACATAAATATAGTATAAATGGGATCAGATATATATGTAAATCCAGAAGCTTTCCTAAAAAAAGCTCCCTCCTAATGGCCATCTGTAACAATTTGAACAATTAAGTAAATAACATACTACTGGATTATAACCCAAAGTGTAAAATCAATATCAATAAACCCATGTTAGTATAAATAAAGATTTCATTAAAAAATAAGGGCAAAAAGTTTCCCATTAGAAAAAATTTAAATAATGTATTTAAGCACTTCCCCTGCCACGTTTGTGGAACTGGGACCCCCCTCCTTCCATGAACGTTAGCTACACTTAGTGAGTCACCTCCAAAGAGTAGAGCTTGGAAAGGAGGAAAAAGAAACTTGACAATAAACAAAACTGGCAAAAACCACTTTGGCCAGGTGATCAAGGTTAATATTACCAGTGATGTAATTTTGATAGCATTTACTTGATATGGCATGATGAGGATTTCACTTCACCTCTATAATCTGCCACCCCCCAAAATTTATAACCCCTATGTAGCAAGAAGAAAAACATCAAATAATTCCCCTAGAAAGGCATCCTACAAACTACTTGATTGGTATTCTTCATATATGTCCAAGACATCAAAAATAAGAAACATCTAAGAAACTGTCATAAGCCAAAAGAGGCTAACAAAATGGGATCTTATAAAGGAAAAATGACATTTGAGAAAAACTAGTGAAATATGAATAGAGCATTAAAAAAAGTAGATACGGTCAGTGTACAATGAAGAAAGTCTTCTATGGCACAGAATATGTACTAGGCAACACCATTAGGTTGAGTAAGATGGAATAAAATTGTAGAGAATCTTGAGAAGTAGACAGAACTGTATGGCTTTTAGGTACAATTTAATTATAGACTATATTCACCCAAGGTCAATATAACCACATTAATTTTTCTGAGTACCGTCAATGATTTTTCTGAGTATGGAGAGTGAGAGATTTCCCCTACTTGCAAGAGAAGAGGCTATCCTGCCATAGTTTTGTGGATGCTAGTAGAAGACAGAAGATTCCTGGGTCAGAGATGAAGAAAATTTTATTATTCATACTTTGTTACTGCAATAGCAGGAGCAAGAGCATCATCATTTTTTCACCAGTTTTGCAAGCGCCAGTTTCCACAAGATGAAATGAGGAAGACTAGATGGGATCTGAAAACACAGGAGATATCACTATATGAAAGGAATTCTGAGCTTAGGAAAACCAAAATTTTGGATTAATCAGTAAGAAGAAAACATAATCATTAAATTCATTACAGTATACAGTAAGCATGCCTGCTCTTTGTTCACAAGGGAGATACTAACTATATTTTCTAAGGCTTTTTGCAAACCAAATATTGTTGAAAAAATAATCCAGAATAAAAGGCAGCTAGTGCCTTGCTTACAAAATGGTTAGAAATATGAGACCCTTGGAGAATTATCTACAAATCCCTAGCAGCTTTTACTTTATATAAAATCCATTTTATCTTGTGACAATTTGCCATCAAAATAATGCTCCAAAATTTTTGGAACAAATTGAGTTTTCAGGCTAATTTTTTAAGTCACTAAAATTTATTAAGTTTGAGTAAAGAGTATCTTGCTTGGTATATATGATGTGATTATTTCCAAATAATGCTAATTCTCTTGTCAAGTCCATCATGGAGCCAGTGACTTCACCAAAACAGAACATAGAAATATGTACTCATGAGTCCACTCAGTTGAAGTTAATGGGGAAGTCCCATATGTAATAGATGACATGTCCTCTGAAAGAAAATACCATTCAAATAATAACAGCTGTTGGGGTCTGGAAAGATAGCAAGATCAAATTCCTAACTGATCCTAAAATCATGAAACATATTTTCCTATAAAAATAATGAATCTTTGGTTAAACTTTCCAACAGAATAGGAAGTATACTGCATATTTTCAGTAACATTGAAGTGTATCAAGAAAAATGACTACACAGGGGCGCCTGAGTGGCTCAGTCAGATAAGTGTCCGACTTCAGCTCAGGTCATTACCTCACAGATCATGGGCTGGAGCCCCACATCAGGCTCTGTGCTGACAGCTCAGAGCTTGGAGCCTGATTCGGATTCTGTGTCTCCTCTCTGTCCCTCCCCTGCTTATACTCTGTCTCTCTCTCTTCCTCTCTCTCAAAAATAAGAAAAACATTTAAAAAAAATGACTACACAAATTGATGATGAAAGGTCCAAATTAGAGTTCTTTATAAGAAATAATTAAGAGTTCATATCTTTTTTTTTGCTACATATCTTAAAAGGAAGAAAACTAACCTGAAATAGGAAGAATAAGAAAATAATCAATTAAATGGGCAAATATCAAACTTTGTTTTTTAAATACCAGAAAAAGTTGTTCAGTTTTTCTATTTTATATAAAAGTATGCCTTTGAAATGTGGATCCTAATTAGCAGGCAATAAAACCCTCTTGCCAAGTGGTTTTAAAGGTCTAGTTCATTAATAATAGAAGAAGAATCTGCATTAAGTTAGAAGACACTGGTAGTTTAAATAAATTACACATGATCTTATAATTTGGGGTTTTCTGGTTTTAATTGAATGTTTGCACCAATTATAATGTCACAATTTTAAGATTTAACTTAACAACTGACAACTAAAACTTCTCATGTTATCTTGTAAGACTTAAACAAGGTTCAAGCATGTGTGTGTGTGTGTGTGTGTGTGTGTGTGTGTGTGTGTGTTTCCACTAGGATTGCTTTTTAAAGAAAAAAGAAAAAAGATTAGGCTTTTAGAAAGGCACAGTAAACACTATTTTCTGATTTTAATTTTTTGGCAATGATACTAATTACTTATTCCACATTCACTGAGCACTGGATATGTATGAGACATCATGTTTGTCACTGGCTTACTAGAATAAATATGTCATAATCTTGCACTGGTAAAATTTACAAGCCAGTGAGGGATACAGATAGGAAAACAAATAATATTTTTCTAAAAATAATTTTCCTAGATTGATCTAAATAGCTTTAAATTTCATTTTTTGTTAGACAACTTTAGTTTTTGAAGACAAATGAAACTTTGAAGCTCATTTAATATAACTACTTCAGCTTTTAAATAAGGATAATGAGGTCCAAGGTAATTATTATTTGTCCAAGTGTTCTGATAACCCCAGAACTAGAAATAAATCTCTAAATTCAAGTCAACTTTTTCTGTTGGTAAAAATCAGACATACAGTATTAAGGTAGATCACCAAACACTGAAATATCTTTGTTATGTAGCAAAGACACTTCATTAGAATGATTTTCTCACTTTATATAAAATGTGATTATAAGCAAACAAAATCAATATTAAAGAATTATTTTTAGTATAAATTTATTTTTAATTTATCATTTGTATATTTACCAATATGTTAAACTATTTTAACATTATTTTAATCAATTCATGTTTTCTAAGTTTCAACTTAATTATACATATTTATACTTAATTTATACATACATCTATATTTACACAATAAAGCTAATTATACTTATATATTAGTAAGTACATTTATACTTATTCTCAATTTTATACTCCCAAAAATGGTACAAAAAGACACATATTTAGATATTACTTCAGATATTTAGGTCAGGGATAATGAAGTGAAACACAAATGTGCTTGTATTTGTATCAATAATCATAAAAAAATTTAACCTAATACACACAAGTTAAGGAGATGTTACATGTCTAAAAGACATTGGAACTTTAAAAAAGGGCCAGTATCATGTTATACACACATATTGTTTGCTCTCTATATTAAATAATGCCACTACATAATAGTTCTTTTGTTTCTATGTTCCTTATGAATAAAACTTGTGTAGTAAGGGGTTTTGTATTTTTGTTTTCACTTATAGTTCTTTAAAAAATTTTTTTAATGTTTTTTATTTATATTTGAGAGACAGAGAGAGACAGATCATGAGCAGGGGAGGGGCAGAGAGAGAGGGAGATACAGATCTGAAGCAAGCTCCAGGCTCTGAGCTGTCAGCACAGCTGACAGGGGGCTCGAACCTATGCACCGAACTGTGAGATCATGACCTGAGCCAAAGCCTAACGCTTAACCTATGGAGCCACCCAGGTGCTTCTCACCTATAGTTCCTAAGAGACACAAAATATATCTCCATATCACCAAGTAAAAGAGAAATCTCAAGAGCCAAAATATAATTGATCAGTATCAAATGGCTATAAAATAGCAACTAGGAAATATTTACAGCTAGGCCCAAATAGAAATCTAACAGAGGATACCTGAATCTAGCTTCCCAAGGAGTGGTTAAATCATTCTTGCGTTGTAAAGTACAGTCCAGTACCAATTATAGGAAAAATTCTTTCCAGAATAAAATACACAGATACACACACACACACACACACACACACACACACACACACAACCATCAGAGGATTCAGAATTTTGAATTAATATTGTGTTTTCTGTCCCCTAGTATAGGGGGACTACATACGTAACACAAATCAGTAATGAATCAGGTGAGGGCATTTCCTAGGGCTGGACATCAAGCAGGATGGTATCTGATATCAGTAACATATTGATTCCACAGGAAATACTCTGTTATTAGAAAACAATAGTATCATAGACTTAAGGTTTATAAAGCTTACATTCTCTATTCAGCCAGCAACTACTGTGTTGTTCATTTCACTTCATTTTGTTTCATTTCAGTGTGAATGTAGACATTATTTACCTAATTTTGACCATGAGAAAATTGACATTAATCCCAGAGCAGTTAAGTGAATTGCTTCAGGAGATAAACAAATGACAGAAATAAATCCTTTGTAATTCCAAACTCTGATGGCTTTCCTTATGTCTGCCCAAGCAATCTAGGGTAGTAACATGTTCCCTAACCATGTAAGTCCCATCATAGCCATGGAATATGCTATGATTTCAGAGTACATTGTATGCACCTTTGAGAGAGAAAAAATATTGCCATTTAACTAAACTATGACCAAGGCATTTTCCTTGCTGTGTATAAATCCTTTGATCAATAGCAATGCTATTTGGAATACCATGATACTGCTTTCTGGCAGAAGCATATGGCAGAGAAGGCAAATGCATTTGCAGAATATTGTCTATCCTAGGGAGGATGAAATTTTGCCTCCTCCAGAGTAGAAGAAGTTGATGTAATCAATAACCTGCCAAGAGGCTGGCTGGTCCCCGGAAAGAATGATGCCATATTAAGGGCTCAGTTGGCAGATTAGACACTCATCAGTAGCAGTAGCCAAGTCAGATAAAATAAATGGAAGTCCATGTTGTAGATTTCATGCACAGCCTTCATCACTGCCACTGTGACACTTCATTCATGAGCCTACTGTGCAAACAATGGGCTGGCTGATGAAAGATACTGACATCCTCAGAATTTATTTTGTCCTTCTAATTATTAGCATCTCCTTAATAAGATGCCCTTTTTAAGGATTCACATGAAACACATATATCTTCACAGTGTGCCAACTCCAAGTAATCCTTTCCCTTAGACTTCCTTGTCACCCCATCCAAGTCCCCAACCATCCAATCAAACTGCCTTCAAAATACTGTAGATATTTGCTGCTGGAAATTCACTCCAAACTAAACAAATTTTGCCCACCAAGAAAATTTTCTTTCACTGTTATCTTTCAGGGTTACCTCTGAGTCAAGCTACAATGCTACAGTCATCCACTCTCCACTGGTACCAGCTTTTCTTGCAGCATTTCTTGAGACACTCCCCATGATGAATTGAGAGAGAGAAGGCAATGTAATAGGTGCTAAAAGTGTCTGAGATGCCCACTCATACAACTTAGTTATAGCTTCTGTACCTGCCTAAGCCCATTGTCTTTCTATAGCAATAAATCTCTGCTACTTATGCCCACATATATGGCTTACTGAGTAAGATGACATCAGTCATGATGGGTAACAGGCTACATTGTCAACTGGTGTTCAATGGCTAAACACTCACATTCTAGAAATGCCCAAGAGCAAGCACATTCACCTGTACCAACCCTAGTAGCAAATACAAAGAATTTAAAACAGTAGTATTAAATATGTTTAGCAATTTAAAGTAACAGACATAAGAAAGAAAGCATAATAAGTAATTCCACTTTTGCAAATTTTCCCAAATTGATCTATACATTTGAAACAATTCCAATCAAAATCACAAAAAGTTGTCATAGAAATTAACAAACTAACTCTAAAGTTTAACTCGAAATGCAAAGGACATAAAATAGGTAAATCAGTTTTGAAATTTTGAAACTGAAAAATTGTAATTTTGCAAACAAAAACCAAAGTTTGAAACTGACATCAAGATTTAAAACTATACTAATCAATACTGTACAGTATTGCTATAAGGACAAATATAAAATCAGTGGAATATTATAATGAGACTAGAATATACACAGACATACATGGTTTGTTGGTTTTTAACAAAGTTGTCAACACTACTCAATACCTGGAAATCATGGTCTTTTTTTAACACATAGTCTCAAAATAAGTGATTACCTATATAGAAAAAAAATGATAAATTTTGACCACAAAAATTAAATCACAGTGTATCATGGACCTAAACACAAAAGTTTAAACTCCAAAACATTTAGAAAAATGATTAAGAAAATATCTTTCAATTTTGGAGTAAACAAAGATTTCTTAGCTAATAAAAAGAAGCAAAAACCTTCACAATAACTGGTAACATGATCTGAATCTAAGTTTTTAAAAATCTACTCTTAAAAAGTTTTTAATAGAAAAATGAAAATGCAGGTAAGAATGTTAAATGTCCTATGTATTCTACAGTCATTGGATTAACAGAAAATAAACATGGAATAAATAAAATTACCAAGGCCAAAGTTGATTCTATAAAAACACTAATAGATTTGACATTTCTATGGCAAATCTTGGTAAAGAGAAAAGAGAAACAAAAAAGATAAAGAGAAACAGAGAAAGAAGAAAAAGAGAGAAAGAGGAATTGAAGAGGCAGAGAAAACAAATGTTATTAAGAAATAAAAGGAATAGAACTCATATATAAATAAATCAATACTATTAGAGTAGAATTTTGTGACTATTATTACAATAAAATTGAAAACTTAGACAAAATGGACACATTGAAAAAATATATAACTTCAAAAATCACTGACATTATGAAAAAGAAAACCTGAATAATTTAAGTCTTATACAAATTACCCCAGTGTGTAGAAAAAAAAAAGGAAACACTCTCCATATCATCTTTGAATCTAGAAAGTCTTCAATATGAAAATCAGGTAAAGACATTAAAAGAAAAAAAAAGTTGCCTGTCAATGACACTCATAAAAATAGGTGAAAAATCCTAAACAACTGTGCAAATTAGCAACCAAATCCAACCATGTGAAACAGATAAAACCTCTTAACCAAAGAATACATAGACAGGTTAACATTGGGAACTCTATTAATAAAATTCATTAGTATATTTCAAAGAGAAATAATGCGATTCTTTTACAGTAAAAATTATTAACAAAACACCAAAGAAAGGGAAAAACCTTAAGCTGATAAAGAATATCTGAACAAAACCTACATTTCACTTAAAAGTGAACCTACATTTCACTTAAAAGTGCAAAGTTCAAAACAGTACTTTAAATATAGGAAACAAAACAAGGGCAACAACTATCACCAGTTCTAATAAATATTGTATTGGAAATTTCAGTTGGGACACTAAGGCCAAAACACAAATAAAAGTTATAAGGTTAGAAAAAAAGAAACAATACTGTCCTTATCTGCAAAAGAATCTACATGAGTCACTAGAATTACTCAGTTCATTAAATGTTCTTGATTACAATTAATATTTAAAAATTAATTATGTTTTTATATGCTAGGGACTAAAAATTAGAAAATAAAATTTTAAAAATACCATTTTACTATCATATGACTTCACTCATATGAGGACTTTAAGATACAAAACAGATGAGCTTAAGAGAAAGGAAGCAAAAATAATATAAAAACAGGGAGGAAGACAAAAACAAGAGACTCTTAAATATGCAGAACACAGGGTGACTGGAGGGTTTGCGGGAGGGAGGAATGGGCTAGATGGGTAAAGGGCATTAATGAATCTACTCAAATTATTGTTGCACTATATGCTAACTTGAATGTAAATTACAAAAATAAATAAAAACATTAAAAAATACCATTTTACTATAGCATTAAAGACTATAAACAACATAGGAATTAATCAAGCAGATTTCTAGAGAAAATCTAGAGTACACAGAGAAAGTTATAAAACTTTATTGGTAGGCATTTAATTTAGCCTAAGGGTTACGTTGGTGGTTCTGTCAGTTGAGTGTCTGACTCTTGTTTTCAGCTCAGGTCATGATCCCAGGGTAATAGGATCAAGCTCCAGCATTTGGCTCCACATTGAGCATGGAGCCTGCTTAATATTTTCTCTCTCTCTCTTCCTCTACCCTCCTGCCCCTCTTCCCTGCTTGTGTGCACACTCTCTCTCTTTCTAAAAAAAAAAAAAAAAGAGAGAGAGAGAGAGAGAGAAAGAACATATATTAATGGAGAGGTATACCATGTTTATGGATTAATAGTCTCAGTATATTGGTCAATTCTTCCCAAATTAATCTGTAGTTTCAATGCCATTCCAGTAAAATTCCAACAGTTTTCAACAGGTTGTTTATGAAACCTGGAAGGTTGATTTTAGAATTGGTAGAGAAAATGGCCTATGATTCCCCATCAAAGGTTTGTAAACTAACAAAGGAATGAGAATTGCCTTACCAGATATCAACAATTTCCATAAAGCTGTGATAATTAAACCAGGGGGGGGTAGTTAGACAAGCAGAGATAAATTGGAGAATAAAATAAAACAAAGATCCTAGAAACAGATTTACCCATAGCCAATGGAACTAGATTTATCACAGAGCTGGAATTTCAGCAAAGTTTTTCCCCAAAGATAAATGGAGCAACAGTTAGGAATCTACCTACAGGAAAGTGTGAGGGGCCCCTGGATATCTCAGTTGTCTGTGTTGAATTCTTGATTTCGGCTCAGGCCATATCCCAGGATTGTGGGATGAAGCCCCACATCAGCTCTGCCCTGAACATGGAGCCTGCCTAAGATTCTCTCTCCCTCTCCCTCTTTTCCTTTCCCTCTCTTTTTCACCCTCTGTCCCTCTCCTCCACTTGTGCTCTCTCTCCCTCTCAAAAAATTTTTTTGTTTTGAAATTAGACTCCTGCCTCTCACAATACATAAACTTTAATTCCATTGTAATTAAGATCTAAATGTGAAAGGAAAAATTATAAAATATTTAAAATAAAAGAAAAAATTTCTATGATGTTGATAGAGAGGATTTGTTAAACAAGATACAATAGCATACACTGAAGAGATCACAAAATTTTGAATCTATAGTATTAGATGGACTTGAATATACAGAAGACATGAAAAGGAGAACAGTGGTTGGAATAGGAGGAAGACAAGGAAGCAATGCCCAAGAGCCTCAATGACTTGTGAAAATAGCTATTAAATCAGAAGACAACAAAAAGCAGAAAATAGAAATATGGCTATATGCTACGGGCCTCATAAAGGAATAAGATTTTGTACAGAAGGAATGACAATCTAAAAACAATGACATTATGTAAGAAGACTAGTTACCTCTTGTTCCTGGGACCAAGTATGGAGAAGTAATAAGCCAAAAATCAGGAGTTCTGGCTGCCTGGGAAGTTGTGCCTGGAGCACATGAGAGCATTGATGATCCTTTCTACCAAAGGATTAATGAGAACAGAGGAGAACTAAGAAAACAGATGTATTTATTTATAACGGCTGTTTGTTAATCATAGGAGCCATAGTAAAATAAGTTTGGAGGGAAAGTAAAACTGGGAAGAAGACAGGAGTGGAGAAAGCACATAATATAAAACAACTATAACTGAACTCATTGCAGACCTTAAACTAGTATTATTGCTAGCATAACATGACAAGATTAGTAATATGGCAGAGTTAAGTGACCTAGTTTGTAGTCAGAGGGAGGCAAATACCAAAGTGTAAAGCATAACAAGGTCCGTAGTGTGAACACTTTCTTCAGAAGTCTCCATTTCTGTTTCAGGAATCAAAACAGAATGTTGGTGGGAGTTGTCGTTCAGATGTTCCCAAACAGGTGTCCATCAGGGACTCTAAAATGACAAGGAAAACCAGGCTCTGAAGAAAACCCAGTTCAAAGGAGGGAAGAGATGGGGTTCCTGGGGGCTCAGTCAGTTAAGCATCTGACTACAGCTCAGGTCATGATCTCACAGTTCATGGGTTTGAACCCCGCCTCGGGCTCTGTGCTGACAGCTCAGAGCCTGGAGCCTGTTTCAGATTCTGTGTCTGCCTCTGCCCACACTCTGCCTCTCTCTGTCTCACTCTCAAAAATAAATAAAGATTAAAAAAATTAAAAACAAAAATGGAGGGAAGAGATGTGCTATCCAAGGAAGCTCAGCTCATGATGCGTGCCTTAGTTTCTAAGTTTAAGCCAATGCCTCAGAGAACCAGGCAAATCCTTGATAAACCACAGGATATATCAAGGTATAACTTGGGCTAAAACAAATAACTCAATATGAGATGTGAAAAGAAAATTAAATAAAAGTAAAAGTGATAGAGATGTCTGCATAATGGGACTTAAACTAAACTAATGGGACTTACTATTGATCTAAGTAAGATTGAATTGATGAATCAAGAGTAAATTATTTATTTTTTTAAACATCAAATTCGAGTCATACAAAGCCTTAAAAACTGTTGTTTGGATTTTTTTCTTGATTGCCCTTTTCATTTTTAAGCAGGAAGACTGACTATTCTTTGCAGATGACAGGCCAGTTATATCTGACTCATATGGTCCTTGCCTTTTGCTACACCTGGGAACTTGCTAGGTGCATCTCTGCAGAGTTATACAAAAGCTCTAGCTGGAACTCTGAGCTTGATTTTGGCTATTAATGACCCTCCTTTGTCTCCATCAACTTTCTGAGACCCATTTCATAATTCACAGCTATCATCCAAAATACATTTTCTCTCCTCTGGCCACATACCATACACAGGTGATAATTCACACTCATAGGTATATTATAGAGTAGTGATTTAAAGCATAGATTTTAGAGTCATATCTTACTTTAAATTCTAGCTCTACCTCTTACCATCTGTCTGTATAATTTAACCTTTGTTTCTTTACATGGAATTCAGGAATTATATCTCATACATTTATAGATTTAAAGGAATAATGTACATAAACTATTGCTTAGTACCATTCCTGACATACAACATATATGCAATTAACAGAAAGGCTTAATATTATCAAGATTTGTATATATTTAATAAGCATTTGTTAACCATTTCCTATGTCCTGGGCATTGTACTAGTGATGCAACAGTGAACAAAAACAAGCATTGTTCCTGTCCTTGTGGAATTTATACTCAGTCTCAGTAAAAAACAAAACAAAACAAAACAAAAGGTGATTGATCTCCTGATCTATCTGCCTCTCAAGAGAAAGAGTTTGGAATTTTGCAGAATAAAATCACTGCATTATCCTTCACCCTGAAAAATTTCTTGACCCCTGACAAAGCTATGATACAACTCTCTTTCAGATGAGTAGATGAGGAGAAGAGGAAACTCCATATCCATTTGATATATCTGAGCTTTTTCTGACTGACCCTCAAACCTCTCTTTTTTTCTTCACATACTGGCCCATTATCTCTGTGGATGGAGACACTTATCTCAACCTTGCTGTGATCTTTCTTCTAATAAACCTTGCAACTGAAGTATTTGCATTTGTCACAAGAGCAAACTCATTAGAATTCTAGTCCAGCTCCTCACTGTCTATGTCAACAGGCTGTAGACAAAGCAGA
>NC_043713.1:50517164-50557705 GCF_006229205.1 Suricata suricatta
TGCTTAGTATAGAGGTTTTCAACACTTATATGTTGCTTCAATTTATTAGAAAATGCCACAGAAGATTCTGGGTAAGTGGTGTCAACTTCAATATTTGGATTGAAGAGGCTTAAAACTTTTGCTGCCCAGGCAGATAATCTTGAACATTGATGGAATCTTATTTTTAGATTAAAAAAAAAAAAGGCAGTTGCTTTAATAGTTATTAATGGCAGCTGTCAGGCATACACGTATTGACTGGAGATGAGTCAGACTGGCCTTAAAGAACATTTGAGCCCTAAATGCAAATGGAAGAGAAAAGATCCTATAATTGTTTATAAGCTCACCAAAGAAAATCTGCTAATTAAATATTGGAGTGTTTACCTGACACAGCCTTTATGGGAAACTAATGAACTTGTTCAAAAGATGCAAACAAGTTATCACCTGCTCAGTCAGTCAATAATACTGGAAAGAAGCAATTTCCATCACTGTAGGGACCCACAAGTTAATTCAGAAGCCACCAGACTTTAATGAGCTTCAAACCCTACGTACTGGGTGGTAAGGCTTAGTTATCTATCTTTTTGTCAAATAAAAGTCATTTTAAAAATATATAATATGAAATAAATCTGTATAAGTCTTTACATCATTCATTTGATCTAGAAAAGGAGGAGAACAAAGGAGAGAAAAGAGAGAGAAGATGGTCTGTTTTGCTAAGGCCATATTGTAGTCAACAAAAAGCAGAAGAAACTGATAGAACATGCATGATTTAATCAAAATCTCACAGTTTACAATCTATTTAATATACGCTGTAATATGCAGTGTATCCGGAAAAAAAAAAAAAAAGCAAAAATAACCATGGCACAGTGATGAGAACACAGGGAGCAAAAGAGATCCCCTCTCTCATGTATGCTAGTTATGATGTATTAGTATTCTGAAATATATGGCTGCTTCTATAAAAACATATGTTTTAGGGTAGAAAACTATAAAAGTATATTTAAGATAAGCATTTAACCCTACATTATATAAATATTTGTGATTAGTTTAAAATGAAATGATACAGAACAACTGATTTATAGTTTATTATGATGTTAATATGGTGAATAAATTTATTACATTGTTTTAAGGAGGAAAGACAAGAAACATACCTCTAGCAATGCGATTGGGAATGAAAACCTGGAGGCTATCATATTTGTCTTGGCATCTAAAACAAAGTAGGAAATTGATTCTTATGTAGATTTATTTCCCAAATTTTATCCAAGGCAAAGAAGTTGATTCTTGAATAAATTTTCTCCCCATGCACTCAAAATGTATTAATAAGACCATCTACAAAACAGTCACAAAATCATAAACAAGATTCCTTAACATTAGATTGAGTTTCTATTTTTAGAGAGATTATATTTTATGCAGCAGTAAAGATTTGATTTATGTCTAGTCTTTGATTATTAAAAATAAAGTTGCTGTGAACATCTGTATTACAGGATTTTTAAAAAATTTTCTTTTAAAAATCATTCATTGTTATTGCATAGAAACATAGTCAATTTTTGAGTTTCGACTTTATATCCTGAAAAACTGTTTAATTTATTTATTAATTCTACAGAGGTCTTTTTGGTAGAATTTTTAGGATTTTCTACATATAAATTATGTCATCTGTGAAAAGATAAAATTTTACTTCTTTCCAATCTGGATACCTTTTGTTTCTTTTTCTTGCCTAATTGCTGTGGCTAGAATTTTCAGTTGTATATTGAAAGGAAGTGATAAAAGTCGGTATGCTCGTCTTGTTCCTAATCTTAGGAAAAAGTTTCTGTCTTTCACCATTAGGTATGATGTTAGCTGTTGGTTTTTTATACACAACTTTTAGTATTAAAGGCAAGCTGTCTTCTGCTGCCATGATGCTGATATCATTCTCATGGCCTTTATTATGTTAAGAAAGTTTTCTTATGTTCCCAGTTGAGTGTTTTTATTGAGTGTTTTTATCATTTAAATTCTCTCAAATCATATTCTGCATCAATTGCCAAGTTCATATATATTTTTTTTCTTTATGATATATGTTTAGTTTATATTTGTAACAAGATGTAAGGCATTGGTCAAGGTTCATCCATTTGCATATGGATATGCAATTGTTCTAATATCATTTGTTGGAAAAAGTTTCCCTTTTCTATCATTGCCCTTGTAAACTATTTCAAATTTCATCTGTTCATCTGTGTGAATCTATCAATTAATAGATTTTCTATTCTGTTTTATTTATTAATCTATTTTCTTTTAATATTTTATTGTCAAATTGATTTCCATAGAGAGAGAGGGAAACAAAGAATCTGAAGCAGGCTCCAGGCTCTGAGTTGTCAGCACAGAGCCCAAGGCAAGGCTCAAACTCATGAACTGTGAAATCATGACCTGAGCTGAAGTCTGCCACTTAACCAACTGAGCCACTCAGGGGCTTCATTTATTAATCTATTTTTATACTACTACCACACTGTCTTGGTTACTGTAGTTTTTAAATATATCTTGAAATCAGATAATTTTAGTATTCCAACTTTGTTCTTTTTCAAATTGAGTTACTCCCAGTTCTTTTTATTTTCATATGAATTTTAGACATTTCTATTTTTAAAAAAGAAAAAGTTTCCAGCATTTTGAATCACATTATATTCATTTATTAGATCAACTAGGGGATACTTGACATTTTAAAAATATTGAGTCTTCCTACCCATGATGATGTTGTAATCTTTCCTTTTATTTTGGTTTTTGGGTTATTTCAGCAATGTTTTGCAGCTTTCAGTGTATAGGTATTACACATTGTTTAATGGTAAAATTATATTTTTTGTTTTGAGTTTTGTTTCCTGTATATTAAAAATACAATAAATTTTTTGTATAGTGATCCTTTATCCTACAACATTGCTAAACTCAATTATTAGTTAAAGTACATGTGTTTTGTTTTGTTTGTAGATTCCACTGGCTTTTCTACTTAGTTGATCATGTCATCTGGGAATAAAGAGTTTTACCTCTTCCTTTCCAATTTGAATTCCCTTTATTTCATTTTTCTGATTTTTTTTTAACTAGCTAGAACCTAGTAAAATGTTGGTGAGAGAGGACTTCTTTACCCTCTAATTTTAGAGAGAGAGAGAGCATACAGTTTTCACGATTAAGTATGGTGTTCGTTATGAGTTCTTTATCAGGTTGAGAAAGTTCCTTCCTATTCCCAGTTTCCTGCAGGTTTTCAGTCATAGTAGATGTTGGATTTTGATAGATTATATCATTAAACAATGTGAAAAAATCACATTTATTTTCTTTTTTAATTTCCAGTATGCTGAGTTGCATTAATTTATTTACAATTTATTATAACCCTAGGTAAAACCCATTTGGTCATGACATGTTATTTATTTAATGTTAAATTTGACTTGTCAAATTTTTGCTAGGACATTTTGCATCTAAATACATGAGGAAAATTGTTCTGAACTTTTCCTATATATTTCTTGTTTGTACATCAAAGAAATTCTGAACTCATGGAATAAATTGAGAAGTATTCCATCTTTAATTTTCTGGGGGACTTTGGGTAGAATTAATATTATTTCCATTTAAATATTTGGTTTACCAATGAAATCTTTTGAGTCTAGAATTTTTTGTTTTGTTTTTGTCTTTTGATTCTGCAGGAAGAATTTTAACTACAAATTTAATTTTATTAATATATAAGACAATATTATTCATATTTTCTTGAATTGATTTTGGTAGTTTGTATATTTTATCAAAGTTGCCTAATTAAATTTATAGACAAACAGTTGTTCGTAGTATTCTCTTAATATCCTTTTAATATTTATATAATATGTACTGATGTCACCTCAGTCCTTTCTAATTTTGGGAATTTGTCTCCTACCCCCTATTTCTCCCTCTCTTATTCCTTCTCTCCCTCTCCTCTCACTTTTTTCCTTGTTTCCTCCCCTTCTCTCTCTCATTCTTTGATCTCTATCCATATCCTTTATCTTTATCGCCTATCTTTTTTGCTGATCTTTGTAGAGGTTTATGAATTTGATTGAACTTTTCTCAAAGAATCAGCTTTTGGTGTCATTGATATTCCCTTTTGTCTTTTGGAATTTTCCCCTATTTTATATTTCATTAATGACTTTTCTGATCTTTGTTATTTCTCTTTGCTTGCTTTGGTTTTAACTGACTCTTATCCTCCTCCCTTTTCCAGATAGGAGTGGAGGTGCCTGATATACTCTTTTTTGTTTTACCTGAGATTCTATGGCTTTGATGGACTAATTTCTCCTTGTTTCACTTGCATACCTGTACTTTATTAAAATATTCTGAACATCAAAACTGACTTTAAAGAATGTAACCTTCCTACTTAACCCAGAAATAACTTAAACCCTTATTTCCAGTTTTGAATATTTTCTAATAACTTCTATGACAAATATTGAAATTATAAACCTAAAAATTAACACACAAAAAAATCCTACCTTAAACTAACCAAGGATAACATTTTCTAATCTCTTTTTACAAAAAAAATTATACTATTATACATCATTGAAGTAATACACAATATTTATATTATACTTCTATTTGTAGTATTTGTAAGTATTGGTCTCTTAACTGAAATATAATTAAACTCTTTCATCTATGAAACATGCATTGTGAGGCTCATGTCCGACCCTCTCCTGGGTTGTTCAGGAATTTACAATCTAGTAAACTTACACTCTAGTTATGTTAGAACTTCTATTTTAGCAATAAACAAATAAATGAGAAAGTACAGAGATGATGATTACTATAAAACTAACCAGGGTGCTGGGACTGAAGCTGGCCAGTCAGGAGAGCTGTTGCTCATGAGACAGTTGTAGAAGTCGTAAGCTGAATGACAAGGATGCAGACATGAAAAGATCTAAGACGAGAGCATCCCAGGAGGAAAAAGCAGCAGATGGAAATGCCCAGGGCATTAATAAACTTGGCCTGTTTGAGAAGCAGAAAGAAGGTCATTACAGCTGGAACACGCTGAGCAAGGAGAAGAGAAGCATGCTGTGTGGTTGGAAAGTCAGGCAGAGCCGAGACCACACAGCACCTTGGAGACACAGTAGAGAGACCTAGGATTTTATCACAAGTGTCATAGGGCGCCCCAAAGAATTATAAGCAGGGATTTGATACAACTTGATTTCTTTTTTAAAATTTCACTCTGGCTACTGTAAGAAGAATGAATTACAGGAGGTCCACTGAAGAAGGCGGGAGACTAGTTTGAAGGCTGTGATAGTAGCCTGGCCAAAAGCTGCTGAGTGTTGGAAATAGGGATTTAGACAAAGTCATTGCACTTCAAATACAATTGGACAATTGACAATATTCTCTTATGCACTGGATTTGGCAGACACAAGAAGGAAATAAATATAAATGTAGTGATTATGAGAACTAGGTTATCTATAGCATATTTCAATTCCAAATCAATTATCTGTGCCTAATATACGTCAACTTTTTCTAGACTTCTATGATTAATAAAGTCATATATTTAAGTATCATGTATCTTTAAGGTTCACATGCTATCGTTATTATTTTTTTTAATGAATTCGCTTTCAACTTGTCTTCTGAGTAAGCCAGGAAAGTTAATAGTTTGCAGATGAATAGGCTATCAATGCAGAAACTCACTACCACATAATATTAAAATACATTAACTTTTTTTAAAAAGAAAGAATTCAGACTTGGTAAAATGTGACAAATTACAAGCTACTAAAGTAGTGATATTTAGGTTTTAGTGTCATGTTGAAAAAAAGAGCCAGTAATATTTCTCATTTATTATATAATGACCTCAGGGATTTTAATCTTTTTCTAGTAGTTGAAGGTTCATAACCATTAAGCAGGAGTTATGGCTTGGTCTAAAGAGACATGATTTTGTACAAGGGCACAGGGTCCTAAGCTCTGTTCACCTGGAATTTACACAAATTTTTCTTTCTAATGTGAATTCTCTTATCCAAAGATCTATTACTTAGAAAAGAAGCTCAGAAATCATTTTGATCTATGAATAATTAGCACTCTTTTTCACCACTCAGAGCAAACTGCAATGGTTCAACTCCTGTTGTTAGTTCTTAGGTGTTCATGCAATTGCTAATAAATCATAATAAAAAAGGCAACCATTATGCATCTCATTACAATTGGTAGTGCAAACAGGTAATTTTATTTGACTTTCTCAGCAGCAGAGACAAAGGGACTGTTACCCAAAAAGGAAAATGTTAATTTAAATGACCTCTTAGATTCTAATCTAAACCTTCTCTAAATAGTTATTTAAATTTGCATTCCCACCTAAATTTGTTAGTATATTAATCTATCCCCTATATATGAAATCCTATAATTTTATGTTGAGTGATGAGATATATTTTCTCTATATGATGAAGTTAAGAGCTGCAGTATAATCATGTACATAGTTTTATTTTGATCTGCAAAATCAAAATGAAAATAGAGATGGTAATAATAAAATCTAAGAAATGTGACAAAGATGGGTATGAATCCTGGCTCTGCTAGGAATAATCGTGTGAACTTAGTATTGTCAATAAGCTTGTTTTTTCCCTTGCAAAATTAAGATAATGATTAAATCATCCTCACAGGCATAGTAAAGAATACATTTTAAATACATTTCAAACGCTTAACATGGCACTATACGCTCTGCTTTCCTTTGTGTTGGCCCCATTGTCAGGCACCAATCTTTGCCTCACGGTGGCAAAATGGCTGCCAGCAGCTTATGTTTTATATCTTAGCCTTTAAGAATCCCATTGAGTAGTAAGAATTAATCTTCCCTAATAATCAAAGGCCCTAGAATTGATACCACATGCATGGATTAAGTCATTCAAAACCAGAGATCCTATGCTCTGATTGAGCAGAACAGGATGACTTGCCCACCCCTGGATTCAGGAAGGAAACACAGAGCCTCTCAAACCTCATGGACTGAGGACAAGAGGAGTTGTTTCCCCAGATAATCAGGTATCCACCATGGAATCCACTCTACAATTCTAACTTTATACCCCATAACTATGCATGTTACCTTAAAGAAGTTTCTAAAGTTCTCTGAGTCTCATAATTCTAAATTATAAGATACCTTACCTTGTAAAGTTAGGTGAAAAATTTTTTTTCAAAATTATAAGTAATCTCCACACCCACTGTATGGCTCAAACTCAACCCTAAGATTAAGAGTCACGTGCCCCACCAACTGAGCCAGCCAGGCACTGTACGTTGCTGTAAAATTTCAGTGAAATTATACACATACACATGTAATAATCTACCTCAGGCTGGGCACATGTACTAAATACATGTTCATTATTTTTTCCCTGTTCTCTTAGGAGTGATATGGAATAAACATACGTACGTTTATATCAATAACTATATATTTATACTTGAAGACAGCTATAATGTCTTCACTAACTTTTTTCTTTATAAACTCAAATCCATACATCTATTGTTTTTCTAATATTTCTTGGTTTTGAGCTAGTTTGTGTCTCTTTAGCTTTTCATCATCCCACATGAAGTACAGTGTCTAGATCAGAACATAATATTCTAGGTATGACCTATATAGTTCAAAATTGACTGTAATCTCCTTTGATCTGAACACATTTCCATTGATAACACTGAGATTTTTATGTCAGTTAGTGCAGCACTTTACTCTCCACAAATATTTGAGCCAATCTAAATCCCAGGCTTTCTCTTCAAGTTCTTCTGGTAAAGTAGGTCTCTTTTGACACATGCTTGTAAAAATAGCTAAGATTGGTGCATATGCTAAGATTTTACTCCTATTCAAAATTATCCCATTAGATTTTTACAATTATTTATACTTATTTATTTGATTATTGAAACATCCTTTTGGACATGGATCAACCCCCATCGAATTTTCACAGCATATAGATATTTGACCTGTGTTCCCCACTGTCCTTGTTCTCCTTGAGAGCAAAATCAAGGCCCAGCAGGTCACAGAATCCTTCAGCACTACATGCATTTCTCTTGAAGCTGGTAATGGTCTAAACAACAGCATCCTAGTCATCAACCAATCTTAAATCCTAATCATATCTGGTGCTTTATTCAACCCACATGTATATGTTTCATTCATAAAGGATTGTGGCAATTAAGCACAGAGAGCTCTATCCAGTTCCTGCACATTTACAATTTTGTTAATTTTATCATTCAACCAGCACTGCCTTGCTGCCTTTGTTTGTTGTCATTTTCTCATACTTCCTTCACAATGAGTTCCTTCACACAGGAATTCATAATGTTTCATCAAAGCAATTAGCATCTAGCCTGTGGAAACAGGTGCATATCTAAGCAACTAAACATTCGTAAATAAAAGTTATGAAACCAATGGTTTTCATATTAAATCAATAAAAATCAGATTTAGACAAGGGAGTTGAAAACCAGCCAGAAAAGATTTTGAATTTCAAGTTATGGATATTAATTGATTCTGTTCCAAATGGAGCAACTTGCTGGCCTCATTGTCATGGAGAAGAAAAGGTCATTTATCAAGTATGTCCTTTTCCCCAAATAAAGCAGGTTGACTCACCTGTTTAATAAATTGTACTCCAAGGAACTCTGCTTTGAGATTCCTCCAGAATGTGGAAACTTCAACTGCTGAAGCTGTTGAGCATGACTGGGGGGCATGGCCCCAAAGACTCCCACTAGTAATCCAGAACAGCGAGGGCACTGACTCATAGTCATTCTCAGAGCACATGAATCTGCTTTAGAAACTCCCCAGAACACTAGAAACAGAAATCCTGCTGGGTTGAGGGTTTTGTCCCTGCAGCTGTATAGGTTAGAGAGATGCCACAAAAACTGAGCATAACTATTATTATGACCTTTTTTGTATCTCTTGGTCTTGTACCTCTTGAAGTATTTGAGGAAATTTGGAAATATATCCAAACATATTATAAACCAAAACTCTAATAATGATTATGGCTAAGACTATTAATAGGCATTGAGACTGCAAATAAGCCATTTTTTGAAAATTTCATGGACCTACTATCTACATTACTTAAAATTTTCTATAATGAGAAGAACTTTTAGTCATAGAATACTCATAAAGGTACATGTGACTTATAAAACATGGTGGAACTTCCAGATGCTTCATAATCAGTCTGCCTGTCCTATAGGCAGAATGGGTTAGTCTTGAAAATTCCCCTCAGTGCAAAAAATGCAACCTCTTGAAACAAAGTTGGAAGTAAGCGATTTTATTTTAGAAGATGAAAAAGAACAACAACAACAAACCCCAGCAGCAGCTAATAAAAACATTAAGATATCACCGCCTAAAGCCAAATGCATTGTCTCCCTGCCTGTCCTCCAAATACCTACTTGCTGTCATGGGCATGCAGTAACTTTCCAACAACACGCTATGAGTCAACTGTTACTGCATACACAGACATACCCTCTCTATATATAGAATGTGAAAAATTTTGAATGAAGATTAAGGATTTTGGTATAAAACGAGTCATTTTGATTTTTAAGCAAAAGAATCTGGAATCAAAATGGTGCTCCAAGGAAGTTAATTTGGCAGCAGGGTCATGATGGACTGAAGGGAAGAGCAATTAGAAGTAATGTGACCCCACTGGAAGCTCTTGCAACTCTATGAAGAGAAGCTAAGGAGAGTCTGAACTAGAATTGGTTACCAATAATGGACAGAAGAATGAGGCATAAAAAACTGACTGAAGACAATGTACTACACAGATCATATCATATGCTAATATGTCATCTAAGATAAATTCAACTCCTATAGTTGGATTCTAGTTTCAGTTCTATTCCTTATGAGGTAGGTGATCTTGAGAAACTCATTTTACCTTCCTAGAAACTGCATCAGTTTCAGTTTAAAAGAGAGAGAGGAGGGAAGGAATGAAGGAAGAATAGAAAGAAGGAAGGAAGAAACTAAACTCAAAACTATTTCAGTTAAGAACAGAAAAAAAGGGAAAAGCAAATTAATTTGCCTTTCAGTTGTATACTATTTCTCTAAAGAACCACAGTCATTTCTGACATCTTCATTGCAAATGGATTTGAAATTTAAAAAAAGTTAAGAGTAAATGCTTTAAAGAGCCTTATCTCTTATTTCCAAGATTTTCAAATGGAAATGTTCCAAATGGAACATCACATTCATGGTTGGGTTGGTACATCTACCTATTAGTCAACACATTTTCCTGATGATAACTTATACTTTATGGTTGTTATCAGTGGCTTTAGACACAATATGTCTGAATGGGAAGGACTTCTCTGACAGAAAGAAAAAAAATGAGAGCTCTTGATGGAATTTTTGAGGATCTACCATGAACAGGAGACTTGCAGGGAGGAGGTAAAGCAAGAGGCTGTCACTTGGGAAAATATCTCTGGTTATTGACAAGCTTGGAGGAATTTGCTCAGGAGGGGGCAGATTTCACTAAGGGAAAATAAAAGCAACCACACAGGATAGTAGAAAGTAACTCATACAAACAAATCTCTTAGAGGAGAAATATTAAATGATTTTAACCCAGTAGGGCCTCTCTGACTCACTTCCTGATACAGAATGGTGAGCTGAAGATGGTATAGAACTACTACATGCCCAGTTATGTGGAATAGGGTGTGGGAAAGCTAAGGCATGTGTCAAATGTGACAACCTGATTTTCCTGGGAATGAAGTAACAGCAAAGGGGAACCAAAGAATTGTTAGAACTATCCTATGAGCTTCTTCAGTGAACTCTTGTAGGGTATATGGTCACAGGTTTCACAATGAAAAGCCACATGTAATTATATTGATGATACTTTAAGCCCAGTTTTATTAGAAAATAAAAATGACAGTATATTGGGGGTGTACTTCATGACTATTGGGGGGAATGAAACAATCAGACTAACCTTTCAGTATATAAGATAGAGAATATCCAGAAGATTAGGATGACCCAGCCAGATTGCAAAATTTTATATCTTTCTTATGATAACCAGGTAGCAAGCACAGGATTACTTCCCAGAAAGGTAGTAGTTAAAGAAGATATTTTGACTGAAAAATGGTAGCTCCCCTCCACCCATCACCCAATCCTCCATCCACCTCCTGGCCAACTGAAGTGCTATAGGAATGATGAAACTTACTATTGGCATATCTAAATATTAGCCAATCAGCTAATGAAATGTCCTTCATTCTACATATCCCTCCCACATTTCCTTTTATGTATTCTACTATGATGCTCTCAGTAGTTTGGGAATTTTAACACACACTCCATCAAACTGGAGGTAGATTCCAACCTGTATGCACTTCTCTCTTTTGACTAGCACTTGACTTGGTGGCCCAAAAAAACAGAGCTGAAAATGTTACTTTTATCTTGTTCCATATAATTCTGCCTTGTTTTGCATTTTCCTGACCTCATGTTGTAGCTACAGTTGCCAGCTTTGTCCATACCACTCTTGCTAACCATGGCCTAGCAAACCTTTTGGCCAGACCTGATGTCTTCCAGCCTGTACCACATGTTCTTTGAAGTCAAGGTAGTGGACTGACAGATAAAGGTCAACTTGTTCCAGTTGATGCTCTGATTTCCTAAACATAGACATCCCAGAGAGGCAGTTGTCCTCCTGCAGTGATCTAGAGAAATCTGTTACAGCCAAGTGTTAAAGGCAAGCAGTCCAGGCAGATAGCCAAGGTTATGACCACAAGACCTGTACCCACCCCCTGGCAGTAAGTACTTCTCTAATCAGCCAGGCCAGTCAGGTCCTTCTCCCAAAGTCTAACATCTGGCCTGGCTAAATCCCAGTGCACTGCCTAGAATGTAATCAGCAGTGGGGGAATATTCACTTATTTCCCGTGAGTTTCTCCTAATAAACCCTCTTCCAGAAAATCTGGTGTGTGCCTTCGGGTCATTAGCTTCAGTTTCCTCAACAAAACCCTCTATGTTTTAATTAGTTCTAAGAACTTTGAAATAGTTTTAAATAATGACATGAAGTTTAAAAAATGAATAGCAAGAAAATAATGATAGGTCAAACTTTCAATCAATTGGTGAAAAAATCAGCAGAATACTTGATAAGTTTCCATATTTATGCCATTGTTTTCCAACTATAAAAACTCTGTTTATCTCCTAATGATTAAAATGAGCAATCTCACTCTTTACTCTTCCTGTAAAAGATTTCTCTGATAAATTTCCTTAAAAGAAATATGGCAAAAATTTTACTTTCAGGGTTTTCTTTTGTTTGCTTTTGTTTTCCATCTTTAACACTTGCAGCCAAGAGAATTGTAACTAATACAATCCCCTGAGGTCCCAAGAATACTTGTATTAATTTTCCCAGCTCCTCTTCAACCCCATGTTTGAGTGGAGTGAAGCAGCAGGATAAGGAGATAAATGGAGTTATGGCCAAAGTCAGCTGGTAATGATTGCACACATTCAGGGACTGTGCTTTATTGGGATCCTGGAAACTATATTGTGGGTAGAGAAAAAGCCAGAAATCCAATATCCAGAAGTAAAGCCAGGCTGGAAACAATGAAGCTACCCAGATATCACCAAAGAGAAAACCAGGAAGAAGTTGAGCATAAACTACATCATATAGAATTCCTATAGTTTTCTATTATCTCCGTTCCTAGCTATTTGGACTGACCCTAACACTATTGCAAAGCTCTGTCCCAGGATCATTGCTACTTGACCATCTCTTCTGTCAAGCCGTTTGTCAGAGTTAGGAGTGGGGAGAACTAGGAATATACATTAAACATGGACTTGATGTAGATCTCAGCAGTAGCAACACGGAAAACTCCAGGCAAAGACACAGATAGGCATCAGGGAGATTTATAAGTGACAGTAGACGGGGTCCAGAACATCCATTAAAGCCTCAGGGAATGTTGGAGCAAGCTACAGGGATGTTCAAGCAGGTCTCCTTTTGTGACATTCCTTTCCCTGGCTAGCTTCTGGTTACTAGGTAGGGAGCCAAAGGCCAGTTCAAATAAGGAGAAAGAGTTTGGTAGGCTGAATAATTCTCCTACCAAAGATGTCCATCTCCAAATCCCTAGGGCCTGTGAATATGTTACTTTCAATGGCAAAAAGGGACTTCTTACATGTGATTAAGTTAAGGATCTTGAGATGAGGAGATTGTCCTGGATTGTCCTAGTGGGCCCAGTGTAATCACAAGGGTCTTTAAAAGAGGAAGCTGGAGGCTTTGAGTCAGAGGATATGTGTTGAAGTAAGCAGAAGTCAGAGGAAGAGACAGACTGATTTGACATGTTAGGCTGCTATCTTTGGAGGAAGGAATACAGGTAACTTCTAGAACCTAGAAAAAGCAAGGAAGCAGATTTTCCCTAGAGCCTTTAGAAGAAACACAACTCTGCTGAACCCTTGATTTTAGCCCTGTGAGGCCTATTTTGGACTTCTGACCTTCAGAACAGTGTTTGTAAGACCAGGTGTCTATCCATTCATATTAGTTTCCCATTGCTACTGTTGTAAACTGCCACAAACTTGATAGCTTAAAACAATACAGTTTATTATCTTATAATTCTGAAAGTCAGAACCTTGATAAGGTTCAAGATGGTGGTTCATTACAAGGTAAAGGTATAGAAATTTTAAAGTGAGACCAAGAGCAAAACTGAGATGGTCCAAGCTAGAGAACTCTAGAACCAGGGATCCATATATTTCTTCTGCTTAGAGGTTTGACTGGTCCTAGAATGTAGAGAGATGCTAAACAAGAAGTTAGGGAAATAGCAGAACTATAGACAAAATGACCAAATCAGTCATCTCCGTACTTGAGGTGTTCCTTTACAATTACTCGTTCATTTATTCAACACTTCGTGAACCAGGCTGCTGAATGCTAGAGCCAGAGCTAAGAATAAGATAGCTAAGGTTCCTGACCCCAAGGGGCTGTGTGTGTCAACCTCCTTTTGAATTAGCATGACAACCTTCTCTGAAAGAATCATTCTCCTCCCTTTTTCCTCATTGGGAGATGAGTTATCTATGCATGCAGAAACAGTAAAGCAGAGATGCTCTTTAGATAACAAATATACAACCAAGCAAGGCAGATGACATATGGAGATAAAATCAGAATTTCATGACATAAATACTGATTTCTGTCATGGCCACTATGAACAGAAATGAGGAAAAAGATATAAAATTATAGGAGTAAAATGCAAATAACATGGACATTCAGATTTTTAAGAACTTTCCTCCTGCAAAGGCTTTGGAACATGCAAGAACCCCACGTTGAAATGCTGCCGAAAAAAATAAACTTCTACTTAAAACCTAAAAAGAAAAGTACAGGGCTATATTAGGGACTTTATCGTACAATTGAAAAAGGGCAAATGCAAAATTTGAACCTTCTAGAGCAAGATGGAGAACCTAAAAGTGACTGGAGAATCATCTATAAAGAATATGCAAACTCCAAAATAGGTTGGATATTAGAATACAACACAAAGGAATGAAAAGTAGGATATCAAAGCAAGATGTCTCCAAAATGCTCTAAAAGAGTGGACAACAGAGCAGGGCTAGGCCACCTTTCTGTAAAGGCTAGGCAGTCAATTTTAGGTTTGGAGGCCACAGGGTCTCTATCCCAACTCCTCGTCCCCACCCTTGTAGTGTGAAACCAACTACAGGTAATATATCTACATCAACAGGCACAGCTCGGTTTTATTTATTTATTTATTTATTTATTTATTATTTATTTATTTATTTATTTATTTATTTATTTAGCAAAAACAGCCATCTCTGGCCCACTGGTTGTAATTTGCCAACTCCTGTAAGAAGTATAGCTCATTCTACAATGAATTTAAAACCCAAAGAACAATTCAAATGCATGACATTTGTGCTACCATCCCACCCTTTTATCTATCAAAACTTCTGTATAATTTTGAACAAGTTATTTAACTTTAGTAAGTAAGCCTCTGTTTTCTCATCTTGTTAAGAGTATCTATATCACAAAGATTGTTGTGAAGAGTGGATGAAACGATGTATTAGGACAGTTAGTACCATGCCTGACCCATACTAACTAAAATAGAGATGAGGCTATTGCTCTTGTCCTTGTCATGTCCAACAATCATTGTTGTTGTTGAGTGCTACTGCACTCTGCTCATTAATATTTGTGTTCTTTCCACTGCCGCGTGTGGCATTACCAGTTGATCTGCTCTGGTTCTAAAGTTGAAACCCATGCATCAATCCTATTCTTTGTCTTTTTGGGAACTATTCAAAATTTTACACCTCCTCCTTCTTTTTTCACACCGTTTGTTTTCTCCCTTTTTAGCTAACTTTAAAAGCTTGGAAAAGCCAAAGTAGTTGTATAATAGCTTGAAGGACACAGCAGGCTATAAGCAGTGTTCCAAGAGTTTTGTTCTGATTTAAAAATGAGCCTGAGGTAGGGAAAAAAGGCCTCAGCAGAAACAGTCTGTGAGGTCAGGGAGAAGGTAAACAAACTATTTCCAGGAGCTACAGAGCAAACCTAGAGCTATAGAAACAGGCCCAAAGACTCAGGGCCTAGGGGACTTCTGGTAGGGAACATGGCATCACAGGAAAACAGTCTCCCTTTATATTTTTCTATAAGCCTTAAGGTTCCTTTGTATAGAATCAGATACTTTTAACCATTACAGATAGGACATATGCATACGGGAAGAGGCTGATGCTGCCTTTTGAAGTTATCAGTCTTTCTGGCACAAAAAAAAGAGAATGATAGGAATTTCTTCTGATTACATATATGGAATTTTTTTCTGGCTCTTGCATTCCATTCTTCTTAAAAGCCAAGACTGGGTGTAGTTGCCTAAAGAATAAACCGAAGTTTGGAAAGTCAGTGGTCATCTATTGTGTGTGCCAAGAAGCTCCTCCTCTTCCGGGAACTTGCCCATTTCCCTCACACTTACTTCCCACTCTCCCATTATGGGACATACCAACAGTGGAGTTAGAACAATTGACAGCTAGACAGGAAAGCAGAAGCTTTATCTCTGGGCACACCTGAACATTGGTAATTTGACTCTTAGCCATGATAAGGGCAATGGGGTTTACAATGCGCTATTTAAGATTTCTCACTACAAAAAAGAAATGATAATAATATGGCGGTGATGGAGGTGATAGCTAACATATTGAAATATACAAGTGTGTTCAATCAACCCAGTTGTACACCTACACAATGTTATATGTTTGTTTCAATAAAGTTGGGAGAAAACAATAACAAAAAACAAGGAGGGGAGGAAAATAAAGATCCCAAAGTTTCCTGGAGACTGCCCCACCCCCACCCCCCATGTTTAGCATCAGCAGACTTCCTGGATACTATACTTAGCACACATTTATGAACTTGAATCCATGTGAGACACAGACCTGCAGATATAATTCTCAGGGGAGAATTTCTTTGTTCTACCCAGAGCAAAAGCCAAAAAGTTACCTTTCCATGATACTTTGACCCCTACATAGTTTAATATGCAAGGTTTCATTTTGATCTGGCTCTAACATTTTCCAGTTTCCAATATGGTATATTCTTTGGCCCATGAATTATTTCTTAAACATAAGAAAATATTCAACTTCATTAAAAATCATGGAGGAGAAAATAAATACAAGGATTACCTAATTTCCTTCCAATGGGCAAAAAAATAGTTTGGATGGGGATCTGAAGATGGAGAAATTTGTACACTACCGGTGGAAAGGTAAACTGATGAGTCACTTCAGAGAACAATTTAGAAACACCTAGTAAAGCTGAAAGTGAGGGGTGCAAAATCTAAGAGACTGTAGTTTCAATTCTAAAATATTTCCTAGAGAATACATTCACAAAGATGAACAAAGATGTTTGCCACAACTGCCCTCTTTGTAAACACAAAACACAGGAATGTGCTATAGGAACAGCACACAACTGAGCATGCACTAAAGCTTATTCCTGCAGCAGATACTATTGATAATTTAAAATATGTAAACCATAGATGTGCATGTCAACATAACAGAACTCAAAAGCAGTGATAAGTGGAGAGAAAAAAGAAACTAAAAACCATGTGCATCCCAATGATACAATTTATGTAATATTTAAGTTCCCCAAATGCTGTTTAAATTTTTTTAAATGTTTTTTTACTTATTTTTGAGAAACAGAGAGAGAGAGAGCATGAGCAGGGGGGCGGGCCAGAGAGAGAGGGAGATACAGAATCTGAAACAGGCTCCAGGTTCTGAGCTAGCTGTCAGCACAGAGCCCGATGCGGGGCTCGAACCCATGAACCATGAGATCATGACCTGAGCCTAAGCCGGATGCTTAACCAACTGAGCCACCCAGGCGCCCCATCCCAAATGTTGTTTTGTATCTATAACATTCTAGGTAGAAAAGTACAGATATGTATATAGAATGATATAAAAATATCCAGTCTCCACTTCTGACTTAAAATCATCCAGAGAGATTGTTTCTTGGACTTTTGGTTAAGATCAAGTATAGAATCATCCAGAGAAAGACAACTATATATCCTTAACAAATCACATAGAACACCTCTCTTATAGGTAGCTTGTCTACATGTAGCTTCCCGATGCCAAAAGCCTCCAATTAGGGCATAGCTTAAGTTTCCTTGTTTTTCCACTATAAAGCCTTCCTACTCTCCTTCCTGCTGTTGAGTCTCTGACAAAACACACATGATGGGGGCTGGCTATCTAGCAAGCTCTGAATAAACAACCTATGCCAGTTCTCAAAAAAAAAACAGTGACTATTCAAAATAGAGATGCAGAAGGGCTATAGAAAATACCATAAAATGTTAATATAAATTCATTTATAGTGAAGGGTATATAGCTGTCTGATAAAATATTTCCTGTAACATTTTAGTGTTTAAAATTTTATTAAGTATGTATATTTAATAAATCTGATATAGTGATATGCAATGAGACATTAAGAAAAAAGAAGTAGAAAGCAATAATCATACTGGGGCCCACACATTGCTCCATTTCCTTTGTTGGGCTCACCCTGGATCCTGGATTACAGAATATACTCCAGTTTCCACTGTAAAAAAATTATCTGTCTACCTACCTACCTACCTATCATTTATTAGCTAGACTGAGTTGAATTTCTGTTACTAGTTACCAAAAAATACCCCTAAGTAATCTTGAGATGATTGCAGGTTTTCGAGAACTCTAGATTTCCTGAAACCTGCAAGCATCCCGCCCATGCCAGCATGCCTGTTGCAGGTGTAGAAGAAGCATATTTAGGGGTGGCATTCTACTACCCTTTCTGGGGCATACAGTTGCCCATATCATGTCAGGATTCCTGTGCAAGTTTCCAAGAAGAATAAAGGATGTCAGAGACCAAATTGAATTTATAAGCCTATAGTTGCTCGAAGCAGATAAAATCCAACTAGATCAAAAGCAACCATAAGAAATAGTTTGTGGCGTTTATGGACAGTGGCGGAAGGGGGTAGAATCAAGTTCTTGCCTGGCTAAGCCCTGCTTCAGTCACCACGTCATTGGTGTGACTCCATGACCAGGTGAAAGATAAATTCCCTGCAGTTTCCTATGAAACCAGGCAAGTATAAATGTCCGGAGTTCTGTTTGAGTTTCTGCTCTAGGTGACAGAGCAGCCTCTAAGTCAATCTCATCAATAGGGCCTTTACTTAGGGAAATGCCTCCCTGTCCCAACCAGGGCATGTCCTCCATTCATCCCCCAGTGACTCTTTGGTCAGCTTGTCCCCTTAAAACCTCCACCTCCACCTCTTGAGTGCCATTGTACTATCACGCTGTTTCCTTATGCTTCCATCCAATAATGTCATAACAATAGACATTTTGAATAGGATATTGCTGTTCTCAGTATAGGATATTAACCTAAGATTTCCAAAGTAACTTTTTTTAAATCTTTCTATATCCAGTATTTTACGACTTTGATCTTAGACTGATCTCAGATGTGATGGTTAATTTTATGTGTCACTTTGATGGGGCCAAGAGATGCTCAGATAGCTGGTAAAATATTTCTGGGTGTGTCTCCGTGAGAGTATCCAGAAGAGATGAGCAGACGAAATAGTAGATTAAGTAACAAAGACATGGGCGGGCATCATCCAAGCCACTGAGGGTCTGAATAGAACAAAAAAGTGGAGGAAGAGGAATTTGCTTTCTTGTTTGAGCTGGAACATTGAACTTCTCCTGCCCTCAGACATGACTGTTCCTGGTTCTCAGGCTTTTGGCCTCAGACCAACACCCAGGCCACTGTTTCCCTTCTCAACCTGTCATTCTCAGATCTTTGGACTCAGATTGAATATACACCACCACCTCTTTTGCTGGTTCTCGAGTTTGCAGTCAGCAGATCATGGGAGTCTTGGTCTCTAAAACTATACGCATGAATTTCTGTGATTATACACATATCACAGGTACACACACACACACACACACACACACACACACACACACACATGTTCTGTTGGGTCTGTTTCACTGGACAGCCCTAATACATCTAACAATCTTTAATTTTAAAAAGAAAGTATGATTTTAGAATCTAGTTTTTATTTTCTCATGGTTTCTTTATTTGTAATCCATTTTGTCTCATTGTTTTGATTGTCCTTAGCTAGGTTCAAGCAAGTAGGCCACATCATTTGCAGGATATGCTATTTTAAAACACACTCCTCTTGGTTTCATATTTTTCCCTTATTTTCAAAATATCTGCAGAGTTGATTGCTTTTCTCAAAAACAATGTGGGATTTTAAGAAATCTTATCATTCAATTTTTCTCCTACATCACCCATATTTCATGTAAATCGTTTCAAATGACTTTTTCAGCATGTATAAAATAATTCATGTGTAACATTTTTTCTAAGCTGGTTCTCAGCAAATTGGAGAATAGGGAAAATGAAAGTGTGAGCATATATTACAGAACTGACTACAATTTTATCATTGCACATCATTTAGGAGAAAGTCTTGGCCAAAAATCAGAACAGGGGTTTGTTATTTTTCCCTCCTCTAAATTGATAAATTGGTTAATTTTTAAAAAGCAAAGAATTTTAAAAAGTCTCAAAACTCCAAAAGAAAGCATGAATCATAAGGATTTTTCACCAAGTTTTTAAAAAGATAATATTAACTAATAATCAGATACTAATCACACTGTTTTCTCAGCACATCTGAGCAGAACGAGACCCTCAGCACATACCAAAGCTCTGTGTGCACTCAGCCTCCTGGGTCACAGTCAGGACTGTGCTTCCTCCTTACAAAAGCGCCTCTGCATCTTTTACATCCTCCATAATTGAGAGTAATGCCATCCAATCACACATTTTCCTCTATATTTGGGATAGACTGGAAGACTATCTACATCAATCTTTTAATTAAAAAGTACTATAAAATAGTAAGTATACAAAAAATTTTCACAATATAGTAGGAACTATATGGAATAAACACAACTTCACTTGTTCGATTCTTTGCTTTAGTGAAATTAGTTTAACTAAAGCCAAAGACCTCTACACACACCCCCACCTCAGTCCTTTCTATTGATGGCTGCAGGAGTCCTTGAGGTCATATTAAATTCCTGCATTTGACTGAGAAGAATGTTCATCTGGTTTGACAAGATCATGGTCCCAGGAAAATAATGACATTCAGTGTAAAAATGACAAAGGTCCCAGTTTCCAGGCATGGGTACATTCACCCCAACAGCTCAGAAAATACCATTCACAAGTTGTATTTCAACAAGTTACTGATTTACATAATGTTTTTGGCTTGGGATTGAGTTTAATCTCCAACTCTAAGCTTCTCCAGTTTTAATTAGCTTTTTACTTCTTTCCAGAAAAGAATGTTTAATTTTAGCTCTGTTCAGAATAAAATGATCAAAAATTGAAAAGAATCCAAATTCTCCTCCATTCCTAGGAGCCAAGAATGATGTTTGTAGCCCTAATCATCAGTGACCAAAACACTATGGAGTTGTATTAGAATACACTTCTTCTTTAGCCAACAACAAAATGGAGTACTATTAATCAGGACTCTGTACCTTAATAGATGTGGTCCTCAAAAAGGATAAGTTTCTTTAATTCAATTGCCATACACAATATCTAATTCAGTCTTAGAACTGTCCAGCCTTTTCTTCTATTTTCCATGACCCATGAAAAATCAGGCATTTTTACAGTCTGCAATGCAGAAGACTATAAATTTAATAAAATAAGTTAGAAGGGTAAAAAAAAATCACCTGACATTTCCTCCAGTCTTATTTTGACATTGTAACTTTCCAGTCTCACTACCTGGTACAACTGCACCTCTGTGAATCACGTAACTTCCATAGACAGAATTTTGTTCACATTTTATCTTATTTGCTCTCTTGCTATCATAAATTTCTCTTCCTCTGTATATCTGAAAATTAATTAAAATGATTCATTTTAAAACATAGTCTTGCTCTTTTTTAGAGTCTCTAAAATAAAGTTTTATTATTTTTATTACCATGTATTAAAATATGTAGTTTCATCTAAGGTGGCATTTTAATTAATTATTATTATCTGATTATTAATTCATATAATCTTTTTGACTAGTCTTACCCACCATTATAACATGATGTTATCTGGCTTTAGCGTGATAAGCCATGGCTGTAGTTATTTCATTGTTTTATTCCCCTTACCATCTTTGGTATCCTAAATCTTCAACCCTCCTAATAGAAATATTAAATTTATACTGACATTCACATTTTGCTAGAAGCACCTAATACACCTAATATGCACACTCACCAATTATCCAAAGTATGTTGTAATTAATGCCTTTTATGTCCTAACTATATCCCCTTGAGCCTTACACAGAGGCCTTTCAACTGCCTGAATACTTTCCCTCAGTGAAGAGGGCCCTCTTCCTGCTGCAGAGTAGGTCAAAAGTGCCAGAAACATGAAGCTCCCCTTACCAAACAGGAACAGCCCTCAACAATCCCTAATGGAGGCAGGTGTATAAAAGTCCCAAGTTCCTACCTCATGAATGAAGCACATGTTACAGAAGGAATTCCAGATTTCTCCAAAAACCTTAAGCTCTGATACCAACAGTGGCACTAGCTGGTTAACATACCCCTACTGGCTGCCCTTGTTCTTTTGGCTTACTTCCCTGGTCCCTTATACCAGTTTTGAGATTATCCCTATTTGGGGATTTGCTTTAATTTCAACTTTATCTAAAGGATTGATTCTGGGGAACCCAAATGCACACAAAGTTGCATTTGTCTATACACATGGCAACTGTCATTAACATTTGTGGGAAAGATGAAAGGATATGTACTGCCATAATCTCTCATTAAAAAAGAATTTCTAGAGATTCTGTCTGCAGAGCCAATTCAACTACCCTAAGTTTCCCACAGAGAATCCACAATGTCTAGACTTTGTATTGACCAAGTGTAGTGAGAAAAATCAGATAACCAATCACTTGAATGGTTAAGTTCAGGCAAAACAATATACCTGGAGGTCTAAAAAGACACACGAAAAGAATAAAGGTGGAGGTCTGGTATATAGTGAGGGGGTGAATTTGAAGAAATGGATCTACTGATTGATCTTGAAGCTTGTTCCCTAAAATTTCCCTAAAATTTTCCCTAAAAATTTTATAGATATTGCATCGTCATCTGGAAACACACACACACACACACACACACACACACACACACACACACATGCATATTTTTTACTTGTGGAAATAAATGATAAAAATATCAGTCTGTGAATATAATTAGTTCATCATTGTATTCAGAGAGTCCCTTCAATATGGAAATTTAAGTTACTTAGAATCTTCTTGTAACTTATTTGAGCATTGTTTCTTTCCATCAGGTCAAGAAAACAAACCAAATACCTAAACAATACATACAGATGACAATATTTGTGTAAATTTCAAAAAAGCCACCTAAAAATAATTTTACACATTACTTAAGGATATATATATATATATATATATATATATATCCCTCAAAAATATCAAAAGCATATTGCCAACTGGAATGGCTGTGTGGCTCAGTTGGTTAAGCATCTGATTTTTTATTTTGGCTCAGCTTATGATCTCCTGGTTTGTGAGATTGAGCCCTGCAGCTTAGAGTCTGCTTGGGGTTCTTTTTCTCCCTCTCTCTGTCCCTTTTCCTGCTTGTGAGCATTCATGAGCTCTCTGTCTCTCAAAATAAATAAATAAACTTTTAAAAAAGTATACCACTAACTTCAAGATAATGGCTAATTCCAGAAAAGGAGAAATAGGAAGCATAAGGTCCAATTCTATCAATGATATTTAATATTTTTAAAAACCTGTAATAAATTAACTTTGTTTATTTTATATTTTAAGAGATTTATTGCAAGGAATTGGCTTACACAGTCGTTAGGGTGACTAGACAAGTCGGAAATCCCTAAAGCAGGCAGGAAGGACAGTCTGGAACTGATAGGCATATATTCAAATTACAGTCCAAACACAGATTTTCTTCCTCAAGGAAGCCTCAATTCTGTTTTTATGTCCTTTCAACTGATTATATCAGGCCTACCGAGGTTATTGAGGAAAATCTCCCTTACTTTTAATTTAAAAAATTTTTTAAATTTATTTTTGAGAAACAGAGAGAGACAGTGCAAGCATGGGAGGGTCAGAGAGAGAGAGGGAGACACAGACTCTGAAGACAATCTCCAGGTTCTGAGCTAGCTGTCAGCACAGAACCCGACATGGGGCCCAAACCCATGGGCAGATCATGACCTGAACCAAAGTCAGCCGCCTAACCAACTGAGCCACCCAGACATCCCCAATTAATTAACTTTAATTGAAGTATAGTTGACATACAATGTTATAGTGGCTGTAATCCTCAAAACAGTGTGGTACTGTCACAAAAAAAGGACACATAGATCAATAAAACAAGATAGAGGCCTAGAAATAAACCCAAACTTACATGATCAATTAATACATGACAAAGGTGTCAAGAATATACATTGGGGAAAAGACAGTCTCTTCAATCAATGATGTTGGGAAACTGGACATCTACATGCACAAGAATGAAACTGAACCACTTTCTTGAATTGCACCACCATACAGCAAAAATAAACTCAAAATGGATTAAAGACCTAAACGTAAGACCTGAAACCATAAACTTCTAAAAGAAAGCATAGGCAGTATGCTGATCTTAGCAATATTTTTCTGGATATGTCTCTTCAAAGGAAAGAAAGTAAAAGTAAACTCTTGTTACTACATAAAATAAAAAGCTTTGCACAGCTAAGGAAATCACCACCAACAAAAAAAGGTAACATATTGAATGGGGGAAAAACTTGCAAATGATATATCAATAAAGGACTGATATCTAAAATATATAAAGAACTCATATAACTCAACACCAAAAAAACAAAACAAAACAAAACCCAGCAAACAAATAGTCTCATTTAAAAAAATGGACACAGGACCTGAATAGACATTTTTCCAAGGAAGATATATGGATGACCAACAAGCAGATGACAAGTAATCATCAGGGGAAAACCAACATGAGATACCACCTCACACCTGTCAGAATTACTATTATCAAAAGACAAGAAGTAACAAGTGTTGGGAGGATGTGGAGAAGAGGGAACCCCTTGTGCTATGTTGGTGGGAATGTAAGTTGGTGGAACTACTATGAAAAACAGCATGAAGTTTTCTCGAAAATAAAAAAATAGAAATACCAGACTATCCACCAATTTCACTGCTGTGTATTTACCTACAGAAAACTTAAAGACTCATTTGAAAAGATATATGCATTACTGTTTCTTACAGCATTATTTACAATAACAAAGATATGGAAGCAACCTAAGTGCTTAATACTGGAAGTTTTCTTACTTTATGAGGGGATGTAAGCTCTGATTAAAGACTAAACAGAAATTTTATAGATTATCCATAAGCCCTCTACTTCTAAAATAATTTTATTTAAGAATATAAGACTTGAGGGGCACGTGGGTGACTCAGTTGGTTGAGCATCCGGCTTCAGCTCAGGTCATGATCTCACGGTTTGTGGGTTCAAGCCCCACATCGGGCTCTGTGCTGACAGCTCAGAGCCAGGAGCCTGCTTCGAATTCTATGTCTCCCTCTCTCTCGGACTCTCCCCTGCTTGTACTGTCTCTCAAAAATTAAAAAAAAAAAAAAAAGAAAAAAATTTTTAAAAAGAATATAAAACTTGAAATCAAAAGTACATGGTTGATTTGGTTTTTTTATTCTCTCATCTAAAATGAAATATGTAACTTTGGGGTGATTTGTCCATGACTCTAAGAAGACACATGGAGACCATTATTGCATGACAGGAGACCTGAATGTTTACCTTTTGATACAAATGAATACCCACTTCTATTATTTTTCTCATGCACTTCATCACATGTTATGATAGAAGATGATGCAGGTTACTGACATTAGATGCCACAAAGCTAGCAAAGTGTCATTATAGCGACTTTAAGTCAAAGTTAAAAAATTATACTTATAAAATGGTAAATCTTGGAAACATAAACATTTTAAATCTATCATCTGCTATGCTTTAATTTGATTTGGAACAAACATTTGCAATTCATTTTTTTAAGTTTTTAAATGTTTATTCATTTTTGAGAGAGGGACACAGACAGACAGACAGAAGGACTGACATGAGTGGGGAGACACAGAATCTGAAGCAAGCTCTAGGCTCCAAGCTGTCACACAGAGGCCGATGGGGAGCTTGAACTCGTGAACCCCACAAGATCATGACCTGAGCCAAAGTTGGACACTGAACCCACTGAGTGACCCAAGCACCCCTGCAATCCATTTTTAGATCTTTAATCAACTGCATTGGTTAGACAAAAATGTTTCCATTCCATTCAAGAGAACATCATTTACAATACAAGTAATTTGGCATCTTCTTTTTAATCATGAATATAGAAATAATATTAATAATACTAGTAGATATCAATGTATTTTAAATAAAAATTGATCTTAATTTTTGAGTGAGAGGCTGAAGGGAATAGTATCAGAAAATAATTGATCACCTAATCAGCAATTAATATGATCCTTGTGTGGAATTAAATAAAACTTAGGAAAACAAAGGGTCTTAGCTCTAACAAGTAATAATTTATTTTATTTTGAAAGCTACTTAAGAATCCATATTTGTTAACAAAGTTGGTTGTTCTTTTTTTTTTAAACTTAAATGTTAGTTAACATATCTTGTAGTAATGGTTTCAGGAGTAGAATTTAGTGATTTATCACTTAAATATAACACCCAGTGCTCATCCCATCAAGTGCCCTCCTTAATGTCCATCAGCCATTTAGCCCATTCCCTCACCCAATACCCCCTGCCACCCACCCCCAGCAACCCTCAGTTTGTTCTATGTATTGAAGAGTCTCTGTGGTATTCTTTATTAGCATAAACATGATGGAGATTTTTCAGATTAAAGTTCTCTTTCTTTTGAATTACTTATTAAAACAAAGTTGAAAAGGCAGTAGAAACCAGATCCCAAAAGAAATGTCCACAAAACAATAAAAAATAATGAAATGCCAACAGAATAGCAAGCATGAAGGTAGTTAGAAATAGTCATCCAGACATGCTGCTGGCTTGCACCTCAAAGATGACAAAATCCATTTAGACTAGAGCATGACAGAGAAGACTTCATCACACTCTCACCCTCATTCCTAGATGCCCTCTAATCTATCCCACGGCACCATATCTCAATTATACAGATACATTACCCATTGTGGATTTGCTCTGTGTATACAGGGGGAGGAGTAAACAGAGTTGGAATATTAAAAAAAAAACACAGCAAAATCACTATAACTAGAAGATGCCTATTTTTCAGAGCAATATGGTAACTAAGAGACATCATATTATGTCTGTGAATATATGAGAACACTCCTGGGAAATCACAGGGACTAATCAGAGTCCTGGAGATCTGTCACTTTTTCATTGGCAAATATATCTTATGGCAAAAGGATGGTAAGACTTTATTGTTTAATTCTAACATGTAAAAAGATGTTTTCACCCAGAATAAGAAACAGAGAATAATGAAGGTTAGAGGATACTATGGCCAAATTCAAAAAAGGTACAGTGGATAATCTGAGGCAGATTACTTCATTGAAGCAGATCTATCTGAACACACACATACAAGCTAATGGGAGAAGACATTATAGCCAAAGAGTGATGTCAACAAAATTATGGAAACTAAAAAATAAAAGTAGCAGTGGCCGACTTAGTTAAGCTTGTAAAGTTGAAAGCCAAAAGTATAGATTTGGGGTGAAGAGGGTATAAATATGTATGAAGGTGAGGAGGCCAACAAATATATTATTCTCACAAGAGAATCTGGAGAAACTGGAGGCATCAGCTGTCTTTAAAGAGTGTAAATAAGACTAAAAACAAGAGGATGGGTTGGAAGCCAGCGTAAAAAGACAGAACCCCAGATCTCCTTCCTGCCCTGGGGCAGCGGACAATTACTCCTTCATTCCCACAAAAAGCCTAGATGTTTACTCTCCGAGAAGTTGCATCAGAGAGACTCTGGACTTGGCAACCCTTGACAAATTAAATGTCTTACTTAAAAAAAGACAAAGTAATTCTAACAGCTGTACAATATTCTCATACTTTGGTCTCAAAAAAAACTAATAGCCAGTTTACAGCACAAAGCAGAACATAATAGTTTATTTTTTGTTAAACCAAATATCCAGCTTTGTTTCACCACTTACAACTGAATCCAGCCACTCATTAAGCCCTACCTAAACACAAGTAACTTATCTGTTTCAGCGCCTTACTCACAAATAAAAATGGGCTGCCAGTATTTGATGAACGGCTTTAATATAAGGGCAAATAGCTTACCCTCAAAAACAAAGCATAAACAAATAACAAAATACTAATTAGAGAAAAGAGATTATATAGACTAGATGAGAATATTATAAAACTATGTAACACCCTCAGAAAGATAAAATATTGCATCCATAAAATTAAAAGGGTGCTATTCAAAAAAAGATATTAAGCAAGAACAATGCTCTTGGAAATTAAAATATGAAAAGTAATTTTTAAAAATTAATAAAATATTTGGAACATCAAGTTGAAAAAATATCCCAGAAGAAAATATTAAATAATGAAACTTAATAACCCATATAAGAATATTAAAGGACACATCTAGGAAGCATAATATCCAGCTATGTGAAGTTCCAGAAAGATAGGACAAAGAAAATAAAAGGGAAATATTTTTCAAATATAGCAAAATTTGTTACAACTGAAAAAAAATTTCTAGGATGAAGAGCCTACAACCTGAAGTAAAGTTCCCACAACCTGAGTAAAAAACTCACAAGGCATAGTTTCATGGAATTTCTGAATAAAGAGAAGATTCTAAACTATTTTGATAGGAAGAAAACAAATTGTAAAAAGGAATAAAAAATCTTAAGAATCTTAAACTCCTTAGCCAACATTTAAAGCTAGAAGACAATGGAGATATATTTTCAAAATGACCAGGAAAAAATACATGAAATCTAAAATTTCCTATCTGCTTAACATGAGAAAACGCTAGGTTATTTGGTAGTGACAAATAATACCCATATGCCAGAAGGTAACTACATAAATTTATTTCTTACTCATACAAAGGCTTCCTCATGTTGGGCAGCCCTCCCAGGTGGCTTCCACAGAAGCAGTGGCTCAGTGATGCAAGGATGAGTTTTTCATCTGTGGCTCCATCAACTCAATCCATGACGTCCAGTGTAACTTTTGCAAATGATGAAACAAAGTCAACAGACTGCACTAGCTCAAGCCTCCAAAACTGATAGCAAGCCCATACCTAACTGTAGAGGGGCTGGGATTTATCATCTTATTGTCATCCGAGGCAAGAGAAGAGAACTAGACATGGAGACCAAAAGTCTCTCTACACAACATTGTCAATCAAGTGGAAAGAAAGGGTAAAGACATTTTCATGTATGTATGGGCACCAAACAATACCTCTATGGATTCCTTCTCAGGAGGCTGTTGAAAGATTTGTTTCACCAGGAAATAAGGGAATTAATCAAGAAAGAGAAGGCATGTGATCGAGGAAACAGAAAAGTAAATGATGTTTCCAAAATGATGGAAAAGAAACCAGGTCAGCGATAGCATAGCCACATTAGAGAATGATTTCTTCATTCTTTAAGGAGTATGTATGCAAGAATAAAATTAATTGAAAACCTTCCTGATAAGATTGGTATTATCCAGAATCCTATTTTTATGAGATAGTTTGAGGTTGAATTATTATGTGAGGCTGAATAATGGACCTGAAGAAGATATCTACTTATAATTCCTGAAATTTGTGAATATGTTGTTACTTTTTATGGCCAAAGAGACTTATAGATATGAATAAAGTGATGATCTTAAGATGGAGAGAGTGTCCTGGGTTATTAGGATGGGCCCTAAATATAATCACAAATGTCCTTATAAGAGGAAATGGAGATGGTCAAAGGAGGAAGTAAGAGATATGACAATGGAAGCAAGAAATTGGAATGAGAGAAGGAAAAAGTAATGAGGCAAGAAATGAAGGTGTTGTCCAGAAGCTAGAAAGGGCAAGGAAATGATTTCCTCCTAGGTCTTCCAGAAAGAATCAGGCCTACTGACATCTAGACTTTAGCTCAGTGAAAACTGATTTTATACATCTGGCCTTTTGGCCTCTAAGAGAATAAATTTGTGTTATTTTAAGCCACAAATTTGTGGCCATTTATTACAGCAATGACAGTGAACTAAAACAGTGACCAAAAGGAAATAAATATAAGTAAATCCAATTATCCAGTCTAGGAAAACATATTGTAGTATATGAAAAGAAATGTAATCATTGTACATGGATCAAAATAAGATATTCTCATAGTTATAATAAAATCTAAATATTTATTAAATATTATTTTAAATAATTAAATATATATTTGGAAAAGTATTGGGAATAGTGTGTACATTTTCCTAAGGGGAAGGTATAAAAAAATAAATCATCACTTTGTGTAATAGAAAGAAAATAGACTACATATATGGTTTAAAAATAAAAAAAGCCTTGAGCACGTTTCTTAGAAATATGAAGGTAAAAGATATGAATCTCAGCTATGTACCAGGCTAATGCTGCCACTGAGGGAAAAAAAAAACTTTTAAGCAATATGAAATACAAAAACATGTGTTTGATGACATCAGAAGATGCCAAGACAGCCAGACCTGAGCAGCCAGACTGAAGAGAAAGGAATTTTCTGAGCTCTATTCATAAATCAGCTTTTCTCCTTGGGTCAGTGGCCAATCCAACCACAAACCAAGAGGATAGAGGCTGGACTAAGAGTGGTTGCTAAGACCAGAGGAACCAGCAGAGATTTGGGTGGAGTTCGGGGCTCCCATACCAAATAAGACATGAAGGGCTAAGGCCCTTTAGCAAGGGGAGGCACTGTAAAGTCAGAATTACTTTGGGGACTCGTTTTCCAGTAAAGGCATGTTTCTAATGAAACTGCTTAAGGCAAGCAGTCAAGAAGTCAAGCAACAACTGACAGAAAGATTTTTCAGCAACCTCTCACATCTCTGAGAGACAAGTAGGCTCAGGTTTCAGGAAGATGGCTTAGGAAATACCACAGGTCTCAGGAGCCCTGGAGAAATGCACCATTGAAGGGCCATAGGTAGATTGAGACTCGCAGTATATATAGAGAAAAAATGATAAAGACAATGGGCAAAAAAGGAAACAATCAGTATATTTGTGTGTGGGTGTATACAAGATGTCCTCATACTTCTCTATAAGCTGGAAATTATATATAAAAAAATTTACAGATGTGTGTGGTATGTAAAAGGAGGGGATAATTAAAAGGAAAAAATATTCACAAAAATATGGAATGGGAAATAGAGGTGAAGCGTTCTAAGGACTTATATTGGTCTTCTATATAAAAAAAAGGTTAATTCTTTTCCTGCATGAGAATTTTATCTTTATTAATTTTCTAGTACTATTCCCAAGAAATCAGGTGGGGCTTATTTGGGTCTTGTGACTCTGGGTTTAGCTGCCCTATAGTAGTTTCAGCTGCTCATGGATGTGGCCATCTGCTGCATTATATACCTTAAAACACTCAGCAGTTTTAAATCTTGTAAGTTCTCTAACAGCATAGAATTAAGTACTGTTAAGCTAAAAATTAATAAGATATAAGTGAAATTGCCTAAATACTGAGAAATTAACAATTGTACTTACACATCATGAGTCAAAGAAATTAACTTGATAATGGAAAATATTTTAAACTAAATAATAATGGAAGAGAGATACCAAAATCTGTGGGAAGCAGCTAAAGCTGTGCTTGAAAGACATAAATATTGTATATAATTTGTGAATACATAAAGGAAAAAAGGCTAATACCAATGATCTAAAGTTTCATTTCAAGACACTGAAATATCTATTAAAGAAATGAAATCCATAAAGACTTTCTTACAATGAATCTCTAGACACATATTACTTCAATGATGAATTCTCATAACATTATATAAAAGTAATTACACTTATTTTATGAAATAATCATACCTTAGTAACAAAATAAGACAAATACATCATCAAAAAGGCAAATTATAGACTAATTTCTCTCAGGATCATAAATGCAAAAAATTCTAAACATAGTATTTTTACATCAAATTCAGTCTGTGATATGCAAAAAGGAAAGTGTATCATGACAGAGTTAAGTTTATTCCACAAAAGCAAGGTAGCTTTCCATTCAAAATCAATCAATGCAAATTCCTACACTAATAAAAAGAAAGGGGAAAAATGAATACCTCCATAGAGAAAGAAAAACCTATATATAATAATAATTTCAATAGGTATTCATGATTACAAAAATTGCTAAGCAAGCTATGGTTTATTTATAGATACTACAGAGGAAGACTATCCACAAAATATCCAATTAACTATAAACACTATTGTTAAGTTTTAAAATCTATATAGGGGTATCTGGGGGCTCAGTCGATTGGACGTCTGACTTCGGCTCAGGTCCTGCGTAGGACTCTGTGTGGAAGGCTCAGAGTCTGGAGCCTACTTTGGATTCCATGTCTCCCTCTCTCTCTGCCCCTCCCCACTTACGCTGTCTCAATCTCTCCTTCAGATATAAATAAACATGAAAAATTTTTAAAAATACAATTTGTATAAACTTGTTTTAAAATCTAAATAAATTTATTTTACATAAATATGTAATTTATATTTGTTTTAAAAAATATTTGTGGCTTAACATTATAGTTTGGAATGTAGTCATGCTGACATATATAGCATTCATTTGTTTCCTTTCATTTGAAGAACATCTATCTATTTTACGAATATATCAAAATGTATTTATCCATTCTCCCTCCTTTTGAGAATTTAATTACATTTGCACAAATTTTTGGTATTTCAAACAACATTATAATAAATATTTCCTTGTCTTCATGTGTAAAATAGGGATGCACATCTGTGACTTCAGTTTAAGCAAGTCATGAATCGTAATAGCCTCTGTATAAGATTGCATATCTTTAGTTTTATCAATACTTGTCCTTTGATTACTAAATGCACAAAGTTTTGTCCTCCACTGTTATAATTACTTGGTACTATTTTTGTTAACCTAAAACTGGGTGTGTACATTCTTTAGATGAAGACTCCTAGAAAAATTCCACCCAAGATAAATTTATCTATACAGTTACTAAAGTCTCAGAAGCCTAAGTTTCTGTTAGTTCTGTAGCTGTCATAAAGTTTTAAAGAAGAACCTCTTATCTGCTAACATCATTAGACAGTTTGAAACAGGTTGTTTTGATAGTGTGAAGATCAATCTAAAGATACGGTTCATTCAGCTTAGAATATGTTTGTTATAAAACAGACAGAATGAGAGTATACAGTTTTATGTGAGCTAAAGAGAGATGGTGTGTCATATTTCTATAGTCAAATTTTTCCACACTAAGAGAAAAAAGGGCATGATTTCAAAAAACAAAGGTGATTTAACTGTTTTTCCCTGTTTATCTGGCTTGTGTATTGTCTTAAAGGAGTAATTTGTTTTGTCTCCTTTACATGCCAATCTCAACTTCTTCGACCTTGTATTTTTGTTACCTAATGAAATAGCTCCCAGAAGGAAAAATTATCATGATGAACTATTGCTTGTACATTGAGCAGCTTCCACCTTTCCTCAAGGCCAACAAACATTGCATTAAACTCTACCAGAGTATACTTTCCTAGTTTCTGAGGATATATTTTTGTGTGTGTGGCTTCATCTGCTGACGTAACTAGATCAAATCAGAACCATGCATTCCTATTCAATCTGGTTGATTTCTTTTCTATTCTCTTTCCACATCACAAAAGCCAAAATTCATGCAGAATTCTAAGGCCATTCACCAAGCAATCACCAGCTTCCAAAAGTATTAATATAAAATTCTAAACATTCTTAAAAAATTAATTATTGGGCATGCCAGACTGAAGTAGAATATTTTTTTCTCATTTGAAATAATTGTCCCAAATGTCCCAATTTAGTACTAAGTAATTCAAGAACTAGAGGATATATAAACCCTTTATGTCAGTAGATTAACCAAAAAGTACCAATTAAAGACAGTCGGATATTTTAGGCTATGTCCATATGCTATTTGTTTTTCAAGATTCCTAGAAATTATAGAGGAGTTATATTAAAATACACACATAAACACTAATGCACATATATCAAAGGTACTGGAACTCCCCTAAATCATAATCCTCATCAAATTGTAATACCACAAATATGCTATATTTGCATATACTTTCTGCAAAGCTCCCCAGAACTTGGTTTCTCATCATCTCTCTGACTTCCATGTACATATGCTATCTTGATTTTGCCCATATGAACTTGTATAGCAAACCAAACCTTCCTAGATCTTTACCGAACAAATATATACACTTAGATAAAACATCTTAAATTTTAGTAATTTTCACTTTTATTCACACTCACCATTGTGAAAAAGTTTAAGTGTAGGAGGCCATCAAATACCATGTAACCTCCTACCATCTCACCAACTATTTTAAGCCCTTCTCAAAAACTGTGACCTAGCCTACAGCCATTTCAAATGACTTTATCAAGTCATCTTCCCAAGAAAGGTAATTTTCTCATTGTGAGGTATTCTTATTACACCTGGTAAAAAACATAATATTGTTCATCTTTTTTATGCTCACAAATATTGGGACAGAAATAGAAAAATAAACAGTAGGTAATATTTCACTCATAAATGTTAATACTAATAACTTTAAAGGTTGTAGTGATTTGACCAAAACCATAAAACTAGTAAGGTGAACAACCAGAACTGAATTTCAGCATTTATATTCTTTAGTTCTGATTTTCTGCATTATCTCACACTCTTTTAGATATACCGAAATAATTTTTAATGAAATGTAAACTCTCAGTGCTAAAAGGAAGTTCATCTGTATTCATTAGTCTTCCTCGATCTTTCCATGATCAGTAAGTATATTATCTTCTCCAATACTAAAATAGCTTGCTTTGGGGACAATCAGCGTTTTTTGTTTTGGTGGGTTTTTTCTATTGTTTTTTTTTTTTAAGTATGGATTCCCTGTTGGTAGTAACTGGGAGCAGATAAGTCTTTTATAGGATTGACACAATAACCAGTAGGAATTGAGGTACACAGCAGGATGCACATAAAATAAAAAGTTCAGGTGAGTTTACACAGGACTGAACATGATAAAATTTGAACTTCCTGTGTATTTCTGGAACATATTTACCATTCAGCCATTCACCCTCACCTCCAAATAGCGTTCTGTTGTGTTGAACCAAGGCTACCTAAACATCAGTTGGTTTATTTTACAGCCCAAGAGAATAGTAAGTAACCTGTTTTCAATTGCTAGGTTATGTTGTAATTGATATTGATGCTTTTGCTGTGAACATAAAGGGACAGAATTATTTTTCTCTAAAGAAACTCATTTCCTGATATCAAACCTTAATTAAATGATGGAATTATAATGCCTAGATATGATCTCTCTTATTAAATAGGAGTTACTTATACACACTTTAATGAGCATTTACAAAACTATCCTTCTATAATTTAATCTGGGTAATATATGCATCCTGAAAAATCTACAGTCCAGAACTGCTTAACCCTGGCTCCCCTAATATCTTTGAGACGAACAATAAAATTCATTTGATTTTTCAAACAAATATTCACCTTGAATTGATACCAGCTTAGGAATTTACAGCCTTCGAAAGTTTAAGGTAACAAAGCTATTTGATAGCTGACACCCCATTAAAACTCTGATAACCTTATGTTATCTATATCCTAAATATGATTTTGGGATTCATACTGTTATTCATACTGAATATAATAAGAACTTTTTATTAGACTTCCCCTTACCTTAATTGTTATATATCTGCAAGATTACTGCCATCAATATTTGTTGTCCTTGTGTGTGTGCATGTGCATGTGCATGTGCGTGTGTGTGTCCCTCCTTCCCTGAGAGGTGGAGTCTATTTTTCCATCTACTCTGATATTGGTGAGTGAGTATTTTGACCAATAGAATTCAGCAAAATAGATGTTCTAGAACTTCTAAGCCAAGTCATAAGAAGTCTTGCAGCTTCCATTTGAGTCCCTTGAAACACTTGCTCTTATAACACTTATACTAGAAGAAGCCCACCACCAATTAAGAAATCCAACAACCACAGGGCACCTGAGTGGCTCAGTTGATAAAGCATCCAACTTCAGTTCAGGTCATGATCTCAAGTGATCTCAGGTCATGATCTCACAGTTTGTGGGTTTGAGCCCTGCATGGAGCTCTGTCTTGACAGCTTGAAGATTGGTGCCTGCTTCAGATTCTATGTCTCCCTCTCTCTCTCTGCCCCTCCCCTACTTGTTCTCTCTCAAAATAAGTAAATAAAAAACATTAAAAAAAAGAAATACAACAACCATGAAAATGCTATGTCAAGTCCAAGCCACTTAAAAAGGGCATGGAGGATGAGATACCATTAGAGAGAAAGAAAGAAACTAAAACCAAACACATGAGTGGAGAAGCCATCTTGAACATTTAGTTCTAACCACCACAGTTAACGCCATTTGGATTTGAGACTACCTATATGGCCAAGCACTTTTCAAATTCCTAATCCACAAAACCATTAATAAAATAAATGGCTGCCTTAAGTCACTGTTCTGAGGTAGTTTGTCACTCAGCAATAAATTAGTAAAAACATAGGTCCTTTTCTCTTTAATACAATATACTACTTCTGCTGCTCCTGAGATATGTATTTTGAGGTGGAATTAGCCAAAAATACAGAAATTCCTAGAAAACTCAATCATGGAAAAACATCATCTTTTTAAAACATTGTATTATTATTATATTGCCTACCCTGATTAAATGAAAAGAAGAAAAGTGAGAGGAAAAGCTGCAACACTGAAATCGGTGTTAAAATATACAGATAGCTTCTCTTTCTTGCTCATTCTTTCTTTGCACTTTCTCTCCTTTTCAAAAAATTCCATTTAAACTAAAACAAGCAAACAAACAAAAAAAAACTCAGTTCACCCATTTTTCTCAATCCCTCTCCTCTGACAACCATCAATCTGTTCTCTGTATTTATAAATTTGGTGGTTTTATTTCTTATTTTCATTATTTTAAATTATTATTATTTTTATTTTTAGATTCCACATGTAAGAGAGATCATATGGTATTTGTCTTTCTCTGTCTGACTTATTTTATGTACCATAACACCCTCAGGGCCCATCTGTGTTATTGCAAATGGTAGGAGTTCATTCTTTTCTTTGGCTGAATAATATTCCATATCACAATTTCTTTATCCAATCTTGTATCAATGGGCACTTATGTAGTATCCATGTCTTCACTATTTTAAGTAATGCTGCAATTAATACGGGGTTACATATATCTTTTTTTTGAGCCAGTGTTTTTCTTTTCTTCTGATAGGATTGAAGATTCCTAAAAGTGGAATTGCTGGATAATACGGTAGTTCTATTTTTAATTTTTTGAGAAATCACCACATTGTTTTCCATAGTGGCCCCACCAATTTACATTCACCAAAAGTGCAAAAGGGTTCCCTCTTCTCCAACCTCACCAACACTTTTTTATTCTGTCTTCTTTTTGATGGTAGCGACTCTAACAGATGTGATATTATAACTCATTGTGGTTTTGATTTGCATTTCTCTGATGATTAATGATAAAGAGTATATTTTCATGCACCTGTTGACTATCTATATATCTTCTTTGGAAAAATTTCTATTCAGGTCTTCCACCCAATTTTTGATCAGATTTTTTTTGAATTGCATGAATTCTTTATATATTTTGAATGTTGGCCCTTATAAGACATGATTTGCAAATATTTTCTCCATTCTGTAGGCTGACTTTTCATTTTGTTAATAGTTTCCTTTGCTGTGATGGTTTCTTTTCCTTTTTAGTTTGATGTAATTCCACTTGTTCATTTTTGCTTTTTTTTTTTTTTTACTTTTGGTGTCATATTTAAAAAAATCACCAAGACTATATGAAGGAGTTTACTTCCTATTTTCTTCTAAGAGTGCTATTGTTTCAAGTCTTACATTCAAGCCTTTAATAATTTTTGTGTGTGATATAAATAGTGGTCCACTTTCATTCTTTTGCATATGGCTGTCCAATTTTCCTAACATCAGTTATTGAAGAGACTGTTCTTTCCCCATTGTATATTGTTGGATCCTTTGTTGTAAATTCATTGTTTATATATGCTTGGGTTTCTTTATGCACCCACTCTTCTGTCCCACTGATCTGTGTGTCTGTTTTCATGTCAATACCACATTGTCTTAATTATTATAGCTTTATAGTATGCTTTGAAATCAGGGTGTGTGATGTCTCCAGCTTTGTCATTTCTCAACATTGCTTTTTGGGGAATAATCTTTAATTAGAAGAAAACTGACTACTGTTAAGTATCAATTCTAACTATAATCCTAAACATAACCTCTTTTCTCCAAGAAATAGGAAGTAATATGAATAAAAGTTACAAACTATAAGGTGATGCATTGAATACACCCAGCAGGAGTCACAAAAGCAGAGTCAGTGTGCTAAAATACTCACACTCTAAAATAAGTCAAGTAGGGAAGTTATAGAAACAATTCTGATGCACCACACGAAAAGGCCTAAAATAAATTTTCAGCCAACCATTCAACTATCTTATACAATGGAGTCAAATATATGGATATTTGGTCTTGTTCTGTTTCATTTTTATCTTGTTTTGTTTTAATAGACTGTATTTCTTAAAGTTTTAGGTTTATAGCAAAATTTGGAGGAAGGTACAGATTTTCCATACATCTAGGCTTCCACACACCATAGCCTTATTATCAGTATCAATATCCCACACCAAGGTGGTGCATTTGTTACCTTGATAAACCTACACTAATATATCATTGTCATCCAGAGTCCATAATTCACTTTGGTATTCTACCAAATTCTGTGGATTTTGACAAATGCATAATGATGTATATCCACCATTATGATGCAAAATAGTTTCAATAACTTTTAAAAATCTACCTATTCATCCCTCCTTCTCCACTAACTTAGGCAATCACTAATATTTTTACTATCTCCATAGTTTTTCCTTTTTCAGAAAGTTGTATAGTTGGAATCACATAGCATGTTGCCTTTTAAGACTGTCTTCTTTCACTTCATAATATATATTTAATGCTCCCCCATGTCTTTTTCATAACTTGATTTTTTTATTTTTAGTGTCAAATAACATTCTATTGTTTGAATATACCACAGTGTATCCTTCACCTACCAAATGACATCTTTGTTGCTCCCAAGTGTTGGCCATTATGAATAAAGCCATTATTAAACAGTTAAAGCATGTATAAACAGTGTGTGAATTTTTCTGTGGCCAAGAGTTTCAACTCATTTGGGTTGATACAAAAGAGTACGAGTGCTGAATCATGTGGTAAAAATGACTAGTTTTGTATAAAACTGCCAATCTCCAAAGTGACTGTACCATATGCATTCCCACCAGCATTGAATAGGTACTCCTGTTGCTCCATAGCCTCACCAGCACTTGATACTGTCAGCATCTTAAATTTTACCCATTCTAATAGGATCTCCCTGTTGTTTTAATTGGCAATTCCCTAATGACATGATAAGGACCATCTTTTCATGTGCTTATTTGCCATCCATAGGTCTTCTTGGGTGAGATGACTGTTCAGGTCTTTTGCCCATTTTCAAATTAGGTGGCTTATTTCTTATTGCTGAATTTTAAGAGTTCTTTGTCTATTTTGAATAACAGTCCTTTATCATCTATGTCTCCTGCAAATATTTTCTCCATTTTGTGGCTTGTATTTCTAAATCTCCTGATACCATTTGATATTTTCAATGTAAAATACCAAGATGATTGGTCATTTTTAAAAAATTTTTCAGAGGGAGGGGCAAGATGGTGGAGAAGTAGGGAGCTCTGTAATTTTTGCCCACCCACATCTATCAAACTAAGAAAGACTTGAAGCCACAATATTCTAATCTGCAAGAGTGGGAGGAAAACATAAAGAGTCCACAAAAAAGCCTATAGGTGCCTGAGTGTGAACTGGGGAAATAAAGAGGGGCTGGGCCTTCAGGGGCAGAGGGGAGGGAGTCCCCGCCCCAGCACAGAGTCACAGAGAGCACACAGAGCCCCCTGAGAAACGAGGGGAAGAGAAAGAGGCTGAAAACACTCATAGAGCTGTCTCTAGAGAACGGGAAAACCTCCGCCTAGGACAGAGAGGGAACCTAGCAGCCCATCTATAACCGCTGGGCGCGGGGTGAGGGGGGGGGGGATCTGTCCCCTTTAGCTGTCACACTTTTCTTGGGCTCTGCTGCCGATTCTGGGCGGAGCCAGGAGAAAACTGCTCTGACTCCCCCTACTCAATTCCAGCTAGGAAGCTGCCTGCCTGCAGGAGTACATCTCATCTTGGGTGGTAGCATTAAAGTGTGTGGATTAGGATTTGGAACTGAGGCAGAAATTGTAAAATACAACTTGGGGCCCATGGCACAGGAAGATTGGACTCAAAAGAGTGGATTGGAACACTTGGTTCCAGAAGGGCTTGGGGCACCACCATTCTTCTGTCCAAAACCGCCAAGGTGGGGCCTCAGGGAACAGCCCCCGAGACCTACCAATACCAAACTAGGCCATTGGCGCAGGAGACTGCCTTTTTCCCCCCTCTTGTCTCCTTTTTCCCCTGGAGTCTCAGAAAGACCAACATTGATGCACTGCCATGATTAGATCAATTCTTGCCTTCCAGATATATTTTCCCTTGTCTCATTCTAATCTTTCCCCTCCTCTGCTTTTACACTTTTAGATGTCCTTTGTCTTTTGTTGTTTCTATTCCCCACCTTGCTCTTGTATTGTCTTGTCTTTTTTTTTTTTCTTTCCCCTTTTGGTTTGATTGTTTGTTTGATTGGTCTGTGCCTTTGCAGGCTTTTGCTTCCTGTGCATTTGTCTGTTTTCCTTTTCAGGGCTACCTCAAGAAACAAGCCAAACTACACATAGTGGAGAGTCCCAAATATCACTGAGTAGGGAAATAAAATAAGCAAAGGCACAACAAGAGAAATCGAGAGACACAATTAAAAGAACACTTCTGAACAGAGAGACCCTGGACAGTTAATGAGCCTCCTTTAATATAGCAATATTAACGATGCACAGTGTATAACGAGCTTTTTGTTTTCATTCTTCATAGTCCTATTTCCAATTTGTTTTTTAAAAATAGTTTATTGTCAAATTGGTTTCCATATAACACCCAGTGCTTCTCCTCACAAGTGCCCCCCTCCATGACCATCACCGCCTTCCCCCCTTCCCCCTCCCCCTTCAGCCCTCGGTTCATTTTCAGTATTCAATAGTCTCTCATGACTTGTGTCCCTCTCTCTCCCCAACTCTCTTTC
>NC_043713.1:50557805-50580200 GCF_006229205.1 Suricata suricatta
TCCATGATTTGGCTATTGTTGACAGTGCTGCTATGAACATTGGGGTACATGTGCTCCTATGCATCAGCACTTCTCTATCCCTTGGGTAAATCCCTAACAGTGCTACTGCTGGGTCATAGGGAGTTCTATGGATAGTTTTTTGAGGAACCTCCACACTGTTTTCCAGAGCGGCTGCACCAGTTTACATTTCCCCCAACAGTGTAGGAGGGTGCCTGTCTCTCCACACCCTAGCCAGCATCTATAGTCTCTTGATTTGTTCATTTTAGCCACTCTGACTGGCATGAGGTGGTATCTCAGTGTGGTTTTGATTTGTATTTCCCTCATGATGAGTGATGTTGAGCATTGTTTCATGTGCCTGTAGGCCACTTAGATGTCCTCTTTGGATAAGTGTCTGTTCAAGTCTTCTGCCCATTTCTTCACTGGATTATTCATTTTTCGGGTATGGAGTTTAGTGAGTTCCTTGTAGATTTTGGATACTAGCCCTTTATCTGATATGTCACTTTCAGCTATCTTTCCCCATTCTGTTGGTTGCCTATTAGTTTTCTTGATTGTTTCCTTTGCAGTACACATGCTTTTTATCTTAATGAAGTCCCAAGAGTTCAGTTTTGCTTTCATTTCCCTTGCCTTTGGGGATGTGTCAAGTAGGAGATTGCTGCGGTTGAGGTTAAGGAGGCTGTTCTACTTTCTCCTCGAGGGTTTTGATGATTTCCTGTCTCACATTCTGGTCCTTCAGCCGTTTTGAGTTTATTTTTGTGTATGGTGTATGAAAGTGGTCTAGTTTCATTCTTCTGCATGTTGCTGTCCAGTTCTCCCAGCACCACCTGCTAAAGAGGCAGTCTTTTTTTCCATTGGATACTCTTTCCTGCTTTGTCAAAAATTAATTGGCCGTACATTTGTGGGTCCAGTTCTGGGTTCTCTATTCTGTTACATTGGTCTATGTGTGTGTTTTTGTGCCAATAGCATGCTAAGCAAAATAAGTCAGGCAGAGAAGGACAGATACCATATGTTTGCACTCATAGGTCTAACAGGAGAAACCTAACAGAGGACCATAGGGAGGGGAAGGGGGAAAGAGAGTTGGAGAGAGAGAGGGACACAAATCATGAGAGACTTGAATACTGAGAACAAACCTAGGGCTGAAAGTGGGGGAGAGGGGCACTTGTGGGGAAGAGCACTGGGTGTTATATGGAAACCAATTTGACAATAAACTGCTATAAAAAAAAAAAAGAAATCAGGCCTGGGATCATGGCCAGGCTAACCAGAATTTTTTTTAATTTGAAAGATTGACACTTGGTTTCTCTTTTCCAATAAAATGTATCCTATACTAAGACAAAAGAGAGAGAGAGAGAGAGCGCGAGCGAGAGTGAGCGAGCGCGCACAGAAGCAGGGGAGGAACAGAGAGAGAGGGAGTAAGAGACAATGCCGAGCAAGCTCTGTGCCACCAGTGCAGAGCCCAGTGTGGGTCTTGAATCCATGAACATGAGATTATTACCTGAGCCAGAGTCAGACACATAAAGGACTAAGCCATTCAGGGACCTCTGCAACAGAAAATTTAAATTCTCATGAGGTCCAATTTATATATATTTTAGTTTATTATGTTTGTTTTTGTTTTCTTATACAATAAATCATTGCCAAAAACAATATATTTTTTTTGAGAAAGATTTTTGATCTGTCCTATATGATTCTAAACTTGTACTTAAATTTTGGCTACACTGAGCATAGCAATCTATCTATTTAACTCCATTAGGAAAGAAAAAAATTAACAAGTGTGTAGTATCAATATATGGGACCCAAAGTTTTCTCTTTTACTTTATTTTCCATCAAAACATTATTTGAGTCAAAAGCAAGGATAAATCAAACTCCATGTGATTTGCCCAATGGTAAGAAGGGATATATTCCAAACACAGAAGAATTGGTTCCTGATGAAAGTAAAGATTTCAAAACCTAGAGAAGGTCGAAGAGAGACAGTTTCTAAACTCTGCTGCCTATGAAATCCATAATGTTGCCCTGGATGGCTAAAGAGAGGAGCAGAGACCCATCCCTCTTTAGCAGCTAGGTGTAACCCAATCAGATTTTGAACCCAAGATTTCTTGACATACCCACACTCTAAATTATTCTTATGTTTTTGCACTATTATGACAGCATAGAGACAAAAAATCTTATAACTTATGCATATCTTTATCTCTTTATCACATTTAGAACTGACAGCAAAATATTTGAGTATTTTAAAATTATTAGTTTCTCTTGCATTTGCCATTTGCTAAAACACATAGTTGGTTTTGTTGCTGCTGCTGCTGTTTTTGTCTTAATTCCTATATATGAAACATCATCTATTAAGAGAGACATTGAAATGTGTATAGATAAACATGATGCCTAATCTTATGTGGTATGAACAGGTCATCTGAATAGGCGATCAACTTCTGCCTTTAAAGCTGATGCTATGAGAGATTTTATAGTATCTAATTTATTTCCTTGGCATGTGACAGGAAATTTTCTGAGGATATATTTTGATTTTAATGCAATATAATTGATACAATTTTTAAGGCTTTTAAAAGTTAAGGATAAAATTTCATTAAAAATTCAACCACATGTGGTCTATTGGTGCAGATAATCCAACTGAAATTTATTCAGGACTTTGCACAGTTCAAGTGGCATTTGTGAAAGTAACTACAATCATGCTGAAACACACTCTTCTCTGACTGGCAAATTTCTATGGAAATTGATTGTAAGATGCAACCAAATATCAGAAGCATTAAAATGTTACTATACATCTTACATTAAAAGAACAACATATCTTTAAACATTGCCTCTATTTCAATTGTTGTAAGATCTCTCAGGCATATATCATTTATTTATTCCTGAGCCTCTCTCTGCTTCTTGTCCTCCTTATCCATTATCTTCTCTTACTGTTTTTATCTTTCTTCTTCATTCTCTGTTTGGTGATGGTGCTAGTGTTCAACAGAATAGTGCAGATGTACAATAGAATCTATGAGTATGACTAGTCACTTCTAGTTTTAGTGCATTTTCTTTTTAGATATAGAACACATATGGCTGGGAAAGATTCTCACAGACATTTCTTAACTCAAAATTAATAGCACATTTTATGCTTTATTTCCCTTTACCTAAGAAGAACAAGAAGTAAAAGACAAAAATAATCAGCTCAATAGTAGTGGTAAGAAAGAGCAACAATGGAAGAGAGCCACACACAAGCTGAAGAGTCAGTCAAAATTTTCCTGATGCCTTCTTTTTTAAGAGTTGGGGTTGGTTTCATATTTTCTAGGATTCCATTTAATTTCTTCTCCAGATGTATCATTTATGCTTATTTAATTCTTTAGTGATTACCTCAGAATTTATAATATTTATTATTAAATAATTGAATTCAACTTCAAAAAACACTCTACAGCTTCTTGTGTGGTACAGTTACCATAAAACATTATTCTCAATTCTTCCCTCCTGTCCCTTGTGTTGTATGCTTTACTTATACATGTGTACAATCAGCCAATGCATTGTTTACTAGTGTCACTTCAAACCAACTGTTATCCATCAGACCAATTAAAAATAATAAAAAGAAAATGTTTTCTTTTTGCCTTCATTTGTTCCTTCGTTGATGCTCTCCTTTTTTGTTAGATTTCCAAGTGATATCATTTATCTCCTGCCTGAAGAACTTCTTTTAACATTTCTTACAGGGTAAGTCTCCTAGTAGTGAATTTGTCCACTGGAGAAATTCTTTATATATTCTTTACTTTTGAAGGATAATATAACAGAACATATATTTCTAGATTGGCAGTTTTGCTTTGCTTTTTCTCTCAATACTTTAAAGCTTTTATTGCACTCTTTTTGTGCTTTCTGATAAGAAGGCTCCTATAATTCTTATCCTTGTTCTCTATAGAGAAGATATTTTTCCTATTTTCCTTCAAGATTTTATCATTGTTTCTAGACAGTATAAACATGATAAGACAAAGTTGGGTTTTTCTTTGGTATTTATCTTGTTTCTGAGCTTCCTGGATTTGCAGTTTTACATGTGTAATTAATTCATACAGTTCTGTTTTTATTACGTCAAATATTTATTCTGCTCCATCCTCCTTTATTCTCCTGGTATTCACATTATGCATATGTTATACCTTTTGATATTTTACTACTATTCTTTTTAATTGAATTAGTTAATTATTATTAATTAGTTGTTATGAAAGTATAGTTGACATAAAATATTATATGAGTGTCAGGTGTACAACATAGTGAATTGACAATTATATATGTTATAAGATGCTTACCTTGATAAGTGTAGTTACCATCTGTCACCATAAAAAGTTATTGCAGTATTTTTTTTATTATATTCCCTGTGCTATTTATTTTTATCCCTGTGACCTATTTATTTTATAACTGGAGTTTTCCTACTATTCTTAAATGTTCTTTCCTTAATCTTCCCCCTCTCTTTTTGCATTTCAGGTTGAAATGTTTCTACAGACCTATTTCCAGTAGCCTGAATAGCCTGAGTCTACTGATAAGCCCATTAAAGGCATTCTTCATTTCTGTTACTATGTTTTAATATCTAGAATTTCAGTTCTTTCTTTTAATTTTCATCCCTGTGTGCACTATACCCATTTGGTTTTGCAAACTATTTTTCCCATTACTAGCCATCACTTTTAGTTCTTTGCTGATCACTCCAACACCTATGTCATAGTTGGATTTGATTCTGATGACTTCCTTGTCCCTTGAGATAGTATTTTTTCTTCTCTTGGGCATTTTTTTCTAATGGTTTCATTGAAAATTGAATATATTGTATCTTTAATATGTACTGAGTTTACATGAGCTTTTTGTGTAAAAATTTAGTTAATCTGGTCAGGAGTTGAATTGTGTTTGGTGTCTGTTATGGCTATAAACATTAGAAGCTTGAAATTCCTCTAATGAACTTGTTTTTTTCCCACTTCTATCAGCTGTGGGGCTTCCCTTGTTCTATTCCTCTGAGTCTTTGTCTTTCAGCTATCACTAGAGACTGGTTTGTGTGGTGGTGGGTGGGACAGATGTGCAAGTTTTCTATCATCTGATTAAGTCTCTATCTTCTAGTGGGCCTAGGTATTGGAATGTGGCCTTCTCAAGTGTTTTGGTTACACCTTTGGGAATACAGCTTTCTCTTATTGACCTCCTCTTCCATTCCCTGAACACAGTGTTCCAAATTTACTTTTCTGATCCTGTCATATATCCTGAAAGATATATACTTGAGAATGATATTCAGTTAAGAGAATTGACACGAGGGGTGCCTGTGTGGCTCAGTCGGTTGGGCCTCCAACTTCAGCTCAGGTCATGATGTCACATTCGTGGATGCAAGCCCCATGTCAGGCTCTGTGCTAATAGCTGAGAGCCTGGAGCCTGCTTTGGATTCTGTGTTTCCCTGGCTCTGTGCCCCTCCCCCTCTCATGCTCTGTCTCTCTCTGTCTCAAAAATAAATAAAAAACATTAAAAAATTTTTTAAATAAAAAAATAAAGAGATTTGATTCCATTGTAGCACCGTGGATCCTGTGAAAGATTCTCAAACTAACCTCCTTATCATTAATCCAATATGTTGTAGGAACAGTTAGGCTCCTAACTGACTAAAAGGAGGGTTCAATTCTGGTTTGGCATCTGAATTTTCACTTTGGTACTTTTTATTTCATATATCTCATTTTCAATATTTTTTTATACCAGTCCATTCAATTCTTTTGCTTTTTCTTCCATTTTCATAACTTATTTCATGTTGTGAAGGATACCAGTCTTCTGAAATGTTTCATTAATATTTCATTAGATCTTTTTTTATATAGTTTATTGTCATATTGGTTTCCATATAACACCCAGTGCTCTTCCCTACAAGTGCCCCCCTCCATGACCATCACCTCCCTTCCCATTTACCCCTCCCCCTTCAGCCCTCAGTTCGTCTTCTGTATTCAAGAATCTCCATGATTTGCCTCCCTCCCACTCCCTAACTCTTTCTCCCCCTTCACCTCCTCATGGTCCTCTGTTAACTTTCTCCTGTTAGACCTGTGAGTGAAAACATATGGTAACTGTACTTCTCAGCCTGACTTATTTCACTTAGCGTAATACCCTCAAGGTCCATCCACGTTGCCATGAATGAACAGATTTCATTCTTTCTCATTGCCATGTAGTATTCCATTGTATATATATACCACATCTTCTTGATCCATTCATCAGTTGAGGGCTATTTAAGTTCTTTCCATGATTTGGCTTTGTTAAAAGTGCTGCTATGAACATTGGGGTACATGTGCCCTGTGCATCATCACTTCTGTATCCCTTGGATATATCCCCAGCAGTGCCACTGCTTGGTCATAGGGGAGTTCTATTGTTAAGTTTTTGAGGAACTTCCATACTGTTTTCCAGAGCGGCTGCACCAGTTTACATTCCCACCAACAGTGTAGGAGGGTGCCTGTCTCTCCACATCCTTGCCAGCATCTATAGTCTCTTGATTTGTTCATTTTAGCCACTCTGACTGGTGTGAGGTGGTATCTCAGTGTAGTTTTGATTTGTATTTCCCTGATGATGAGTGATGCTGAGCATCACTTCATGTGCCTGTAGGCCATCTAGATATCCTCTTTGGAGAAGTGTCTGTTCAGGTCTTCTGCCCATTTCTTCACTGGATTATTTGGTTTTTGGGTATGGAGTTTGGTGAGTACCTTGTAGATTTTGGATACTAGCCCTTTATTCGATATGCCATTTGCAGCTATCTTTTCCCATTCTGTCGGTTGCCTATCAGTTTTCTTGATTGTTTCTTCTGCAGTGCAGAAACTTTTGATCTTGATGAGATCTCAATAGTTTATTTTTGTTCTTGATTCTCTTGCCTTTAGGGATGTGTTGAGTAGGAAATTGCTGCAGTTGAGGACAAGGAAGCTGTTTCCTGCTTTCTTCTCTAGAGTTTTTATGGTTTCCTGTCTCACATTCAGGTCCTTCATCCATTTTGAGTTTATTTTTGTGTATAGTGTATGAAAGTGGTCTAGTTTCATTCTGATTCATGTTGCTGTCCAGTTCTCCCAGCATCTTCCTGCTAAAGAGACTGTCCTTTTTCCATTGGATATTCTTTACTCTTTCCTGCTTTGTCAAAGATTAATTGGCCATATATTTGTGGGTCCAGTTCTGGGTTCTCTATTCTATTCTATTGGCCTATGTGTCTGTTTTTGTGCCAATACATAGTATTGATGATGACAGCTTTATAGTAGAGGCTAAAGTCTGGGATTGTGATGCCTCTTGCTTTGGTTTTGTTCTTTAATATTACTTTGGCTATTCGGGGTTTTTTGTGGTTCCATATGAATTTTAGTATAATTTGTTCTAGCTTTGAGAAGAATGTGTGTGAAATTTTGATTGGGATTGCATTGAATGTGTAGATTGCTTTGGGTAGTAATGACATTTTCACAGTGTTTATTCTTCCAATCCACAAGCATGGACAGTTTTTCCATTTCTTTTTGTTTTCTTCAATTTCTTTCATAAGTTTTCTATAGTTTTCATCGTACAGGTTTTCACATCTTTGGTTAGGTTTATTCGTGGGTATTTTGTGGGTTTTCATGCAGTTGTGAATAGGATCATTTTCTTGATTTCTCTTTATGTTGCTTCATTATTGGTGTAAAAAATGCAACCGATTTCTGTATGTTGATTTTGTACCCTGCAACTTTGCTGATTCCCAAACCAGACAGAGATCCAACAAAAAAGAGAACTACAAGCCAATATCCTTAATGAATACAGATGCAAAAATACTCAACAAGATACTGGCAAATCGAATTCAACAACATATGAAAAAAAGTGTCCATCATGATCAAGTGGGATTCATTCCTGGGTTACAGGGCTGGTTCAATATTTGCAAATCCATCAATGTAATACATCACATTAACAAAAGAAAAGATTAAAACCAGAAGATCCTGTCGATAGATGCAGAAAAAGCATTTGATAAAACAGCATCCTTTCTTAATAAAAACCCTCGAGAAAGTCGGGATAGAAGGAACTTACTTAAACATTATAAAAGCCATTTATGAAAAGCCCACAGCTAATATCATCCTCAATGGGGAAAACCTGAGAGCTTTCCCCCTGAGATCAGGAACACGACAGGGATGTTCACTCTCACCACTGTTGTTTAACATAGTGCTGGAAGTCTTTGCATCAGCAATCAGACAACAAAAGGAAATAAAAGACATCAGAATTGGCAAAGAAGAAGTCAAACTTTCACTTTTCGCAGATGACATGATACTCTACATGGAAAATATTAGATCTTTTTAAGAAATGTGTTCTCGAGTATTCCAGATGCTATCCTCATTTTCTTTTGTTAAACTCTTGATTTTGTTTCTTTTTCATATTCTCTACATTGTTTTCTTTGTTTTTGCTGTTTCTTAATTACATTCAAACAAAGAAGGATTTGTTCAGATAGAGACGACATTTATTGCCACCGAGGGTTTTGGGTCCCTTTAACCCTGCCCTCTGCTCACTTAGAATGGCAGAATAATAATCAGAACATGTCTAAATCAGATTGCATAGACCTGAGTCCTAGTGTGTCTTAGGTAAGCCTTGTAAGTTATTTGTGCTTCATTATCATCAATAGTTAAAAGAAGGTTAAAAAAAAAAAGGCTGGTACCAGTCTCTACCAGTTTCTATATGACTGATATGAAAGGAAATTTCTGCCCATTATATTTTATTTCTCAAATCACAATTAATGTAAACTACCCCTGTATGCATAAGGAACTCCCAAAAGATGCTAACTTGTGACTATCTATATCCTTATAATAGATCAACTAATACATTCAGTTTTGAAGATGGAGACAAGAATGTAAATTTCCAATAATAAGTTGGAAAGAAATTCTAGTGTCCTTGTGGGAGATAAGTTTAAAGCTCACAAGTTTAAGAATATACAAAAATAAAATAATGAAATGCAAGGACCCATTAAACTCAAGGTTCTAAGAAGCAAATGCCAAGTACCCTTTCTCTAGCCTTTTATTATGGCAGCTTCAACATTATGATGTATGCTGGTATAGCTAGCACCAGCTGATTTACTTTTACTCAAACATCCTTTACATGTCTAATTTCAAGGTTTTACTTTTAATTCCCATTTCTCCCAAGTTCCTACTAAGAAATATTTTAGTGTGTTTATAGTAAATTAATCAAGATGGTTAACTTGCTAATAAAATAAAACTAATGTCAGGAGTTTCTAAGAGTTTGCATTAAAATAATATTCTTGAAAGATTGGACTGTCTAATAGAGACTGAAATGGAATAAAAACAACATGTTATAAAAAGTGTTAGATTCAATGTTAAAGAGAGGCTATTAGAATAATTTGTTGGGATTTTAGTTACCTTTAGCTGGAAAGTGAAGCTAAAATGGATCAGCACCACTCATGTATACTGGGCCAGGAACTATATGGAGGAAACAACTGGGAAGAAAAAGAACAGACCCTTCATATTTAGAGGACAATTCAAATCAGGAGGAAAAAATTATGGTAAAAGAACAGTGCCTTTCGTTTAGATGTGGAAAATAAGATGAATATTCTAAAACCAAAGCCCAGAGATGCTGTGGTCTACCTGCACATGAGACTGGCCATTCTCCATGACTCAGTCCCATTCTCACTTGTACCATCTCCTGTTATTTGACTACCTCTTCTGGAATATATCACTGCATATATGGGAACCAAACAACTCACCTCATTTACCTATGCAAATCATGAGGCTGCTCATGGCTTTTTTCCTCATCAATGGTTCAGTCTAACTATATGATTATAACATATTACCACATACTTAATAGCTTTAAATCAATACTCTCTTATGAGCTTACAGTTGTGTAGGTCGATGTCTGGCTATGCTTAGCTTGGTTCTTTGCTCAGGTATCACAAGACCAAAACCCACGGACTAGTTGGGTGGGGATCTTCCCTGGAGGCTGTAGAGAGGAGTGTACTTCCAGGCTCATTTAGGTTTTTGGCAGAATTGAGTTCCTGGAAGCTTTTGGACTGAGGATCTTGCTTCCCTGCTGCTGGATTGAGATCTCTTCAAAACTGTTAGACTCATTCAATGTTCCTTCCATGGAGCCCTCTCCATCTTCAAGCCAGCAACAGTAGTATGCCAAATCCTATCACGCTTCAAATCCCGCTGGTTTTTCTGCCTTCCTCCTTGCCATAGCCAGAGAAAGCTCTCCACTTCTGCTTTCACGGGCCTGTGTATCAGATCTGGCCTACCCAGATAATCTCTCTATCTAAAGGCTAACCATGCCACATAACATTATAGAATTAGAGCAGTGATAGCTCATAGTATTCACAGGTTCCAGGGATTAGGGCACAAAATATTTCTATCTTATACAAGAACATAAATATTCAATGCCTTATGCAATATTAGAATGTAATCACTGTTGGATAACCAAGTTACTGCCATCAGTGAATGCTAGACAGAGGTGGAAACTAAGTCAGAAGACATGAATAGTCAGTTCATTCATAATATTCAGGAGCCAAAAAGTTGCAATCTTGCTCTAAGAAACAGAATCTGTATGAGGTCACAAGAGCTGTTACTAATACTTCATGAGTGGATGAGCATAACAGAAACTACTAAAGACATTCTGAGAGGTGTGACTCAAGAAGGAGACTGAAATTGGAAGCTGCCGAATGCTGTAATGAACAGGAATGAATCTGTCTCCCTGTCTGCCTCTGTTTTTCACAGGTGTGTCAATAACTTACATTCAATACAACATAGGTAAAGAAGCCCTGACTATCTTCAGCTCAGACAAATATTTTTAAAGTGTACAGGCATTTACCTTTTATTCTGAAAATGAATCCACCATGTAAAAGATTTCATGACAGTATTTTATCTTTATGGAATGAAAATTTCTTGACCCTAAAAAGTACCATCAATGTGTGTAATGGTCATGTATTCATTATGCAAGCAGTGTCTCTTCCTTTCTCTCCTCTTCCCAGCAAACACCAGACTATTGCTTTAGAAAGCCATCCCTCTTCATATGAATTGCAGCTATGATTCAAGGGATATTTACTCTACCCTTTTCTCTAGGGGTAACTATGTCCTCCTTACCACAGTGACAGGATCATAGACAAGAAATTATTCAGGACTGGGTTAATTAGTATAATACATTATCCTAGGATATACAGAGAGAAACACAAAACCTTTTGTCCCATGTTTGGAAAAAAAATATTTCTCTCTTGCTTTTAATTTTACAGATTTATACATGTGAGGTAAGGACCTTTTACTACCAGCAAGGAAACCAATCTGAGGGTAAAGTCATCACATGGAGAAAGTAATGATCACACTATAGCAGAGAAATTAACTGAAGACCTTATCAAACTATATCTGAAGCCTGTTATAGCTCTGAAGTGCATTTCCAAGTAATTTAAGCTAGTTTTTTTTATCATGATTATAAAAGAAAGTATTTCAGTTTCTAATAGTATTTTCAGTGGAAATCATTATATTTAAAGTGAAGGGTATTTTGTTAATACAGAGTAAAACTGCTATAAAATTAAGTTTGAGAAAGAAATAAGGGAGAAAGAAAACTTTCGCTTTCTTAACTCACTACAGGGAAAGTAATTTCCATTTTCATTTTGTCAATTTTTCCTCATTATACTTGATTTGTTAGCAATGGAGGAAGGTTCCAGTTTTCAACTGCTTTGCAATCTCTATGCCACTACATGTATATATGTAAGTTAGTATTTTACTAGTAAGTTAGTGCTGTAATAAAGTGCTTGCAACCCACAAGAACACCTACATAATATTCAAATTGCCCTGCCACTGTGAACACTCATTTTTGCTGGATGCTAAGTTCAGATATCACACTTGTCAAATGGTATAATCATTTTCTTGCCTAAAGACAAGATTCTGGGAAACTTTGCAACTGCCAGCCAGCACTTAGCCAGTAAAACTTGCTGAAGGCTAAGGTGGCCAAAAGGCACACACCATGAGAGATATGTGTGTAATCACTCATTTTTAAAATTAGCTGAAAAAGTCAAGTGTTTTGTCTCATCAGCATAAAGATACATGAGGATTTATTGCCTAATTTGAAAACTCTCTCAATATGAAGGAAACAGAAAGGCCTGGATGGAAATGTGTGAGCTAGAAAGCTAAGCCTTTCAAACTTGAGCCATCTCCTTTGGCCTCTGGTTTTTCATCTGTAAAACTAGCAGATGATAATAGTACCTACTAAATAGCATGGTTATGAGAATAAAATAAAATCCTAAATGTGTTTCTAAAATAAAGTCCAATGTAGATTTGAAACTAAATCTTCAAATAGAGTTATGGTTGAAATATTTCATGTGAAACAGGAAACTTTATACTTAGTATAACTTTTCTAGGTAGAACATAATATTCTAGGAAGAAGATAGATTATTCATTGATTATTCTCAGCATTTCAGGACGCTTTTTTTCCTAGATTCCACTTTCGCAAATTTTGGACATATTGTTGCCTGTGAAAGGGAAGTTCAAAGAGAAAAGTTAAGGCATAAGCATTAACCCTACTGCTGAACAAACCCTAGCTCCATCTCAACCACAGCCCTCTGGCTAAGGCTTGGTATGAGCTGAATGTCATCTCTGTTGTTGACAACCTGAGCCCTAGGTCTATAAATATTAGGCCTATATTTCCAGAAATCAGCTTTGTGGACCTATGCTGGAGAACCATCTAGGATTATCTACAGTCAAACTAAGATTACCTCTCAACTCAGACTGACAGGTTCTCCTCTCTTCCACAGATCCGTAGGACACAACCAGTCATCTTTTCCTCTTTCATGCTTCCAGTGCTCACTCCGCTTTCTAGAGCATGTGGGAGTCTCACCAAAGATTTTTCTGCTATTTTACATAGCCAGATCTGGAAATTTGGTAGGGTCATGTGACTAGTTGTGACCAATGAACCAGGAGAGGTGAGGCTATGTATTATTTCCAAGACAAACACTGAAGTGATATTACATGGGTCCTCCATTCTCATTCCTCTACTTTGGCTGCTATGATCTAAATAGTGCAATCTCCATCAGTCTGAGATGAGTGACCATATGGAGCAGAGACCCCAACAAACTCAAAATGGACATGCAGCCTAGGAGAGAATTAAATCTTTATGTTTTAAATATTCGAATTGTCATATTTGGATTAATTTGCTATTCTATCATACTCTAATCTCTTGGAATTAATTTGAAGCTTTTAATTTGAAATATGAGAAAACACACTTGATCTTAGCCAAAAGGCTGAGAAGCAATGAAATGTGAGAAACCATTACCAAAGACTTCCACATCTTTCCTGCTCCAAAAAGCAGATATAGAGGTCACTTTCATTTCAGGGATGTTAATACTAATCATCGGGGCACCTGGGTGGCTCAGTCAGTTAAGCGTCTGACTTCAGCTCACCTCATGATCTCATGGTTTGTGGGTTCAAGCCCCGTGTTGGGTTCTGTGCTGACAGCTTAGAGCCTAAAGACTGCTTCAGATTCGTTGTCTTCCTCTCTCTGCCCCTCCACCACTCATATTCTGTCTCTCTCTGTCTCTCTGTCTCTCTCTCTCAAAAATAAGCATTGAAAATTTTTAATACTAATCATTGTTCATGCAATAATTAAATATTGGTTAAGATTTTTAAAGACTGCACCAAGATACAGAAACAGAAAAGTATTAGATGAATATTGGAAACCTAAACTTTTAGCTATAATTTTTAAGAAAGCAACAGATGTGTCTCTTTAGTGTTCAATGAAGAGGGCCACAAAAAAGTGAAGAAAGTTACAAGGAGCAGAGAAGTGCTGGAAGAGATAACTTAAGTAGACCAGACTGCAGTTAATCTTGGGTGTCAGGGTAAAAAGTTAACCTTGATAAAGGAAACTTGTACATGAATTATGAAGCATTTAACATTAAGCAACACAACACTAGACTACTGTGGCTTAAATAGTGAAATATTTTTCTCATATAAGAACTCTTCATGCAGGATTCAAGATGGTAATGTAGGAAGATCTGAACTTACCTCCTCCATGAAACACATCAAATTACATATATTAGTAGAAGAATTACTCCTGAAGAAGAACTGAGGGTTGACTGAACAGCTACTGAACAACCAAAGAAAAAGAGAATGGCAAGAGAGTAGCAGGAGAGACAGAAACACCATGGTTTAAAAAAATAACTACCATGTACAGTCACAGCTGCAGCCAGTCAGAAAAAATCACCAAGCACACAGTCTGTACAGGGTACAACACATACCTCCTTCAAGTTTAGAAAAAGTAATTGCTTCAACTAATCCATAGAAACAAACAGAAAGTCAAGCTAAATGAAAAGATAGAGGAATATGCTGCAAAGGACAGAACACACGCATGCACGCATACATGCACACATATAGAAAGACCTTAGAAAATGAAATAAATGAAAAAGGGGTAGGCTATATGCCTGAAAAAGAATTTAAAGTAATGATTAAAAAGATATTCACTGGGCTGGAGAAAAGAGTGGAAGAAAACAGTGAGACTTTCAATAAAGAGATAGAAAATATTAAAAAGAACCAATCAAAGTTGAAGAATATAATAACTGAAATAAAAAACACATTAGAGAGAGTCAACAGTAGATTGGACGATACAGAAGAACATATCAGCATCTACAAGACAGAGTAATGTAAAACATTCAAGTTAAACAGCAAAAAGAAAAAGGAATTTTAACAATAAAAATAAATTAAGATAACTCTTAGACAACATCAAGCAAACAAATGTTTGCATTATAGGAGTCCCACAAGAAGAAAGAGAAAAAGATATAGAAAAACTTATTTGAAGAAATAATAACTAAAAAGTCCCTTAACCTAGGGAAGGAAATAGAAGATATTTAAGTCCAAGAAGCATGGAGGGTTCCAAACAGCAAGAACCCAAGGAGATCCACATAATGGAACCTAATAATTAAAGTCAAAGATTAAAAATAAAGAGAAAATATTAAAAGCAGAAGGAAAGAAATACCTACAAGGAGAAAATTATAAGGCCCTCAGCTGAGTTTTCAGCAGAAGCTTTGCAGGGCAGAAGGGAGTGGAATAATATATTCAAAGTGCTAAAAGGAGGGAAAAAAAACTGCAACAATGAATATTCTAACCAGCAAGGTTATCATTCAGATTTGAAGAAGACATCATGATTTTCAGATACACAAAAGATAAAGGCATTTATCACCATTAAATCAGTTTTACAAGAAATGTTAAAGGGATGTCAGGTAGAAAAGAAATGGCCATAATTAGATATAAGAAATTATTAATAAAAATATCTAAAGTATGAATATATATGCATGAAATGTGGAAAAGGAAGTAAAAATGTAAGAGAATTGGAAAAATATTTTTTCTTTTTTTTTAATGAGTTTGAACTTAAAGGACACTTGAATTAATATGGACTGCTATTTACTTAGGATAAGTAAATACATGAGCCTCATGATAATCCCAAACCCAAAACCTGTAATTGATACACAAAGAAATAAAGAGAAAGAAAGTAAACAAAACACTGTAGATACTAAAAGACTACAAAAAAAAAAAGCAAGAGAAGAAAAAGACAAAGAATTGAGGAAAAAAACCAACAGAAAACAAAATTTTAAAATGGCAGTAAGTACACACCTATCAATAATTACACGAAATGTAAATGACCTAAAAGTTCCAATCAAAAGATAGTGGTGAAATTGACAAAAAAGGAAGTCCTATAGATATGCCACCTATAAGAGACTCACATCAGACCTAAAGACACATACAGATTGAAAGTGAAGGGATAAAAAAAACATGTGCCACTCAAATGGAAGTGGAAAAAAAAAAAAAAGCCAGTGAGGCAATATTTAATAATACTTGTATCAGATAAAATAGACTTTAAAACAAAGACTAACAAAAAACAAAGAAGGGCATTACATACTGATAAAGGAATCAGTCCAACAGCAGAAAATAATGATCATAATTATCTATGCACATATCACTCAATCACCTAAATATATAAAGCAAATAGTAATGGATATAAGGAGACAAACTGATGGTAATACAATTATAGGAGGGAACATATTAATACTCTTCAAACATCAATGAATAGATCATTCAAAGAAAAAATTAATAAGGAAACAATGTCTTTGAATGACATATTGGGCCAGATGAATATAATAGATATATACAGAATATTCCAGCCAAAAAATAGAATATACATTCTTTAAAAGTGCAAATGAAACTTTCTCCCATATAGATCACATGTTAGGCCATAAAACAAGCTTCAACAAATTTAAGAAGACTGAAATCTTACCATGCAACAACAGTATGAAACTAAAAACAAATCACAATGAAAAAACTGGGAAAAACACAAACACATGGAAACTAAACTACATAATATTAAGCAACAAGTGGGTCGATGAAGCAATAAAAGAAGAAATTAAAGAATATATGGACACAAATAAAAACGGTCCACACACAATGGTCCAAAATCTTTGGGACACACGCAAAAGAAGTTCTAAGAGGAAAGTATATAGCAATACAGGCCTAACACAAAAACAAAAGGAAAAAAACCCAAATAAACAATCTCACCTTACCTCAAAAGGAACTAGAAAAAGAAAAACAAACAAAACCCAAACTGAGCAGTAGAAAGAAAATGATAAAGGTCAGAGCAGAAATAAATGAATAAATAAAACAACAATAGACAAAAAAGATCAATGAAACCAAGAGCTGATTCTTTAAAAAGAGAAACAAAATTGACACACCCTTAACCAGGCTCATCAAGAAAAAAGACAAAGGACTCAAGTAAGTAAAATCAGCAACAAGGAAGAAATAACAACTGACACAATAGAAGTACAAAGGATTATAAAAGAATACTATAAAAAAGTATATGCCAACAAACTGGACAAGAAGAAGAAACCCTAGAAGAAATGTATAAATTTCTAGAAATATATAATCTCCAAAAACTTAACCAGGGAAAAATAATAAAATCTGTAAAGACTGATTATAAGTAACAAAATTGAATTGGTAGTCAAAACCTACCAAGAACTCAAAGTCCAGTACCAAATGGATCCACAGGTGAATTCTACCAAACATTTAAGGAAGTATTAACATTCATTCTCCTCAAACTACTACAAAAAATAGAAGAGGAAGAAAAGGCCAGCATTACCTTGACACCAAAACAAGAAAAAAAAAAAAACACCACAGAAAAGGAAAACTACAGGCCAGTATTTCTGATGAACACAGATGCAAAAATCCTCAACAAAATATTATCAAATAACATACAATATATTAAAAGATCATTCACCATGATCAGGTAGGATATTTGGGATGCAAGGATGGTTCCATATTTGCAAATCAATCAATGTCACATACCACATCAACAAAACAGAAATTTTTAAAAAATCATATGATATCTCAATAGATGGAGAAAAAACATTTGAAAAAACTCAACATCCATTCAGCATAAAAACTCAACATAATAGGATTGGGGCAACATACCTCAACATAATAAAAGCTAAATATGAAACACAGACAGCTAATATCATGTTCAATGGTAAAAAACTGAAAGCTTTCCTTCTAAGTTGGGAACAAAACAAGGGCGTCCTCTCTCGCCACTTTTATTCAACATGGTACTTGAAGTCTTAGCCACAACCATAAGTCAATTAAAAAGAAATAAGAAGCATCCACATTGGTAATGAAGAAGTTAAATTGTCATTACTTGCAGACAACACAATACTGTACATAGAAAACCTCCACCAAAAGCTTGCTAGAAGTAATAAATTCAATAAAGTTACAAGATACAAAAATAATACCTAGAGAGCAGCAGAGTTTCTATACATCAGTGACAAAAATGACAGAAGGAGAAGTTTAAAAAAAAAAAAGAAAAACACCATTTACGATTGCACCAAAAAGAATTAAATACCTAGGAATAAACTTAAGAAGTAAAAGACCTGGACTCTGAAACACTGATGAAAGAAATTAAAGATGACATAAACAAATGGAAATATACTGCATGCTCATGGATTGGAATAAATATTGTCAATATTACCCAAAGTAATCTACAGATTCAATGCAATCCATATCAAAATGCTAACAGCAGGGGAGCCTGTGTGGCTCAGTTGGTTGAGTGACGGACTTCGGCTTAGGTCATGATCCACATAACCACGTGGTTCATGGGTTCGGGCCCCACATTGGGCTCTGTGCTGACAGCTAACTCAGAGCCTGGAGCTTGTTTCGTATTCTGTGTCTCCTTCTCTCTCTGCCCCTCCCCCATTCGTGCTCTGTCTCTCTGTCTCTCAATAATAAATAAATGTAAAAAAATTTTTTTTCAACAATGCCAACAGCATTTTTCACATAATGAGAACAAGTAATACTAAAATTTATATGGAACCACAGAAGACTCACAGAAGACCCAAAATATTCAAAGCAATCCTGAGAATGAAGGATAATGCAAGTGGTGTCATACCTCCAGATTTCAGGGTATACCACAAAGCTGTAGTCATCAAAACAGTAGAGTTAGTACTGGCACAAAATTAGACACATAGACCGATGGAACAGAATAGAGACCCCAGAAAAAATCCACACTGACTCACAATTAATCTATGACAAAGGAGGCAAGAATATACAATAAGAAAAAAATCTTTCCAATAAATGGTGCTGGGAAAACTGAACAGTTGCATGTAAAAGAGTGAGACTGAACCATTTCTAACACCATACACAAAAATAAAATTGAAATGGATTAAAGACCTAAACATGAGACCTGAGACCATACAAATCCTAGAAGATAAAACAGGCAGTAATTTCCCTGACATGAGCCATAGCAACATTTTTCTAGATATGTCCCCTAAGGGAAGGGAAACAAAAGCAAAACTAAGCTACTGGTACTACATCAAAATAAAAAGCTTTTGACAGCAAATGAAATCACCAAGAAAAACAAAAACAGAAACTACTGAATGGGAGAAGATATTTGCAAATGATATATACATTAAGGGGGTAATATCCAAAATGTATAAAGAACCAACACCAAAAAAACCCCCCAATCCAACCAAAAAGTGGGCAGGGGACCTGAATGGACATTTTTCCAAAGAAGACATACAGATGGCCAACAGACAAATTAAAAAATGCTCAACATCACTAATCATCAGGGAAATGAAAATCACAAATACAATCAGATGTCACATCACACTGGTCAGAATGGCTAAAATCAAAAAGAAAAGAAACAAGTATTGGCAAGGATATAGAGAAAAGGAACTGCCAAGCATTGTTGGTGAGAATGAAAACTGGTGCAGCTACTGTGGAATACAACATACAACATTGCTCAAAAAATTAAAAATATAAATTTCATATGATCCAGAAATTTTAGTATTGCGTATTTACCTAGGGAAAATGAAAATTGTAACTTGAAAAGATATATGCAGCCCACGTTTATTTCAGCATTATTTATTTTTTTAAGTAGTTTATTGCCAATTTAGTTTCCATACCACACCCAGTGCTCTTCCACACAAGTGCCCTCCTCCATCACCACCACCTCTTTCCCCCCTCCCCCTTCAACCCTCAGTTCGTTTTCAGTATTCAATAGTCTCTCAAGTTTTGCGTCCCTCTCTCTCCCCAACTCTCTTTCCCGCTTCCCCTCCCCCTGGTCTTCCATTAGGTTTCTCCTGTTCTCCTGTTAGACCTATGAGTGCAAACATATGGTATCTGTCCTTCTCTGCCCGGCTTACTTCACTCAGCATGACACCCTCGAGGTCCATCCACTTTCGTACAAATGGCCAGATGTCATTCTTTCTCATTACCATGTAGTACTCCATTGTGTATATATACTACATCTTCTTGATCCACTCATCAGGTGACAGACATTTAGGCTCTTTCCATGTTTTGGCTATTGTTGACATTGCTGCTATGAACATTGGGGTACATGTGCTCCTATGCATCAGCATTTCTGTATCCCTTGGGTAAATCCCCAGCAGTGCTATTGCTGGGTCATAAGGGAGTTCTATGGATAGTTTTTTGAGGAACCTCCACATTGTCCTCCAGAGCAGCTGCACCAGTTTACATTGCCACCAACAGTGTAGCATTATTTACAACAGCCAAGGCATGGTAGTAACTTAAGTGTCCAATAATAGACAAATGGATAAGGAATGTGTGGTGTGTATGTGTGTGTGTGTACATATATACATATATATATATATATATATATATAAACTATGGAATATTACACAGCTATAACAAAAGATGAGATTGTACTATTTGAGATAACATGGACGGACCTAGAGGTTATTATGCTAAGTGAAATCAACCAGTGAGAAAGACAAATGGCATATGATTCCACTCATAAATGGAATCTAAAAAAAAAATAAATGAACAAACAGCAGAATCAGAACTATAAATAGAGAGAACAAACTGATAGTTGATAGAGGGAATGGGTGGCAGCTGGGCAAAACAGGTGAAGAGGGGAGAAGGCAATACAGGTTTCCAGTTATGTAATTTCTGGATCACAGGAGCAAAAGCACAGCATAAGGAATACAGTCAGTGATACTGTAATGGTGATATAATGGAACAGAAGATAGCTATACTTGTAGTAAACATAGCATAATGTATAAAATGTCAAATAATTAAGCCGTACACCTGAAACTAATGCACCATTCTGTCCACTATACACAAATTTTAAAAAATAAATTTAAAAAACACAATTCTTCCAGCAATTAAATTAGTTCATGTCTTCTACAACTAACTGCTCAAAGATATCAGTAAAGACCCACGCTCCATTTGTTTTTCTGTTCTGCCCTCTTTAGCATGTATCTTTTGTATTATGATCTCAAGATGGCTGCTACTCTCCAGATGGCCAAGACAGCCTTGAAGAGACAGGTTAGGAAAAAGGAGGAAGAGGTAACATGGATATGAGGAAGAAATTTTCCCAAAATTCCTAAGTAGATTTTTATTTTAAATCTGAAGTTCATATCTGGTCACCTTGAAGTGAAGGAAATTGGAAAAGTGAATATTTTGAACTATGTACATCCTAGTTGTGTAAAATACATAAAAAAGAAAAAAAATGGACACTACATACACAACTAGCCACGCCTGTCACACCATGCTAGCCTACAAACTCAGTCTTACAATGAATGTCAAATCCATGTTCTCTCCTGCAAGGTCTAGCTCATCTCAATGTTCTTTAAAGTTCATATTCTGGATTTGTAGACTATATATTTCAAAGCTATCTAATCATAATTATTTTGATCTTGAAAAATTACTGAAAATACATTTATTAGATAGCTCCCAATATGAGAGTACCAACAGATTGTCATTCCTTCTTCCAAGGAAGTAACCAGGGCAAAGGCAAATTTTTCATTTAGTGGCTACCCTGGAGATTACACTGTCTTAGACTTACAATTCTCTAATACAATTATTAATTTATGACCAGGAACTTACAATATCTTAATTCCTTTTATCTCCTGGCTCTTGAATTATTGTGTATTTTAGTACTACATATTCAAAACTCTGTAACACTTTACAGTTTTTGTTTTACAAATCAACTTTAGTATTTCTTTCAGTATAGGTCTCTGGACAATGATAACTTCTCAATTTTGGTTTGTCTGAAGATTTCAACTGAAATTTTAAAGGGTATTTTTTTTTCTGACTAGAAAGCTCTTAATTGTTAGTTGTTTTCTTTCAGTGCTTTGAATATTTATTCCATTTTCTTCTGGCCTCCACAATCTCTGCTGAAAAATAAACTATCCTCCTTTTGTTTCATACAGCCTTTGGGGGAGGGTTGTTTATTTGTTTGTTTTTTAAATCTGACTAATGAGCTGCTTTTAGGCCTTTTTCATTTTGGATTTCAGCAGTTTGACTATGGTATGTCTAAGTGTGATGGTTTTCTTTGTGTTCTTCATACTTGAGGTTTGCAGCGCTTCCTGAATCAGTAGCTATTTCTTTTTTTTCTTAATGTTTATTAATTTTCAGAGAGAGGCGGGCTAGTCAGGGGCAGAGAGAAGGAGGGAGAAAGAGAGAGAATACCAAGCAGCATCCACAGTCATTAGCGCAGAGCTGGACACAAGGCTTAATCCCACCAACCTTGAGCTGAAATCAAGAGTTGGTGGCTTATCCAACTGAGTCACCCAGGTGCCCCTGTTCTCAGCTATTTCTAATATTAATTCAAAACTCGTTTTGTTCTCCTCTCTTCTGAGACTCCATTAACTATGTTAGATCTTTTCATAGTGTCCCATAAGCCTCTTATAAGTTTTCTATTTTCCATCCTTTTTGTTCTATTTTTCTATTAACCTACCTTCCAGTTCACTAACCCTATCTTCTCCTCTGATGTCTGCCATTACCCAACTACTGAGTTCTGAAGTTACTTGCGGGGGACCAGCCCACGCACCACAGTCGAAAGGTCCCAAGTAGGGGGTTGGTGTCGGCGAAAATATCTCTAAGAAAGAAGACAGACAAGACGGACAAGACAGACGAGAGAGAGAGATTGAGAGAGAGAGAGAGAGAGAGAGAGAGAGAGAGAGAG
>NC_043713.1:50580300-50586229 GCF_006229205.1 Suricata suricatta
AAAAGAATCCCCTAATGATAGTCTGGTTTTAAACATATGATAGGTCTGAAGAATTCTATGAGGAGATATACATTCCTTAACGCCCTGCATTAATTATTCAAGGGTGGGATGCTTATCCTTAAGCAAATCTTTTGGGAGAGGTTTATGTTCACTCCCAGAAAATAAAGTAAATCATAGGATGAACAGAAGCCATATGTGCGGTCCAAGAGGCAAAATATTGTTTGAGGGTTATTATTGTCTACTGGGCCCCAACAGTTACTATGTTCTTCACTTACAGAATTTCAAACTGCTTTTTTGTCCTGTTTAAAAACAACAGTTCTCTGGTGAATTCTTCAGTTTTACCTCTCCATGTATTCCTCCATAAATTAATCGTAAGAATTTTAAAGTCCTCTACCAATGTCGGGATCATCATTGGGTGTGTTTTCTCTTCTCTTGTTTTCTAGTCATGTGATCCTGTCATTTTGCATACATGGTAATTTTTTAACTAAATGGAAAACATTATATATGAAAAATTATAAAAGTTGTGAACCATGTTATCTTCCTCTACAGAAAGTTTATCTTTTCCTTTGGTAGTTAATAGTGTAATGCCAATCACTTTAATCCCACTGGTACTTAGCTGTCATGAGGTATGACTGCCACTACTTTGAGTTTGTTCACAGAAAGTGACCCTCTAGTGTTTCCCATGAAGGGTCTGTAGTATTCACTAGGGTCTCTCCCTCTGAAATGTCTTGAATTCTAACCCTTACCACCAGCACTGCTATCAGCTCTGCTCTGCATCTCAAGGGCTTTCTGCTTAGCTTCTTACTCTGCTCGGATTACCGCACATAGTTTTAGAATTAGATGTACTGAGAAAAATCGGTGGTGTTGGTGTTAGTTCTTCACCTATCTCTTCTCTGAGATCTCAGAATCTCAATCAAGTCTCTAATATTTAAAAACAATTTTTTAAATGTTTGTTTATTTTTCAGAGAGAGAGAGAGAGAGACAGAAAGAGTATGGGGGAGGGACAGAGGAAGAGGAAGACACAGAATCCGAAGCAGGCTCCAGGCTCTGAGCGGTCAGCACAAAGCCCCATGTGGGGCTTAAACGTGGGAACAGTGAGATCATGACCCAAGCCAAAGTCTGATGCTTAAACGACTGAGCCACCCAGGCCCCCAAGTCTCTAATATTTTTAATGTATTCTGCCAGTATCTCTCCTTTTTCTCTGCCTTTCGCTAGTAATCCTCTGCACCTTTCCTTAGGACTCCAAGCCCCTTGGTCCGCACCAAATATCAGATATTCTAAAACTAAAAGTGGCTATAGCATAACAGCTCACATTTGTGTGTGAATCCTACTTCCCCCAGACTTTTCCCAGTGAAGTGTTATTATTCTAGAAGCTCTCTGATGCCTTCAAAGAAATGTTATTTCATATATTTTATTTAGCTCTCTTAGTTGATTTTGGCAGAACTTCCAAAAGAAACTCCATCAGCGCCAGAAATGGAAATCTCAGTATTGCTCTTCAAATTTATAAAAGACTTCTGAGTTCTTAGATGCTGCATTATAATACTACAAAAAATTCTAAATCGTGCGTGTTGTCCTTCAGAGATAATATAATTTCTATTTGATCTCTAAGAATTTTCGTTCCAGCTACCTTTTCAAGACAAGCTTATGTCCACATATTACAAATCAGCTTGTGGGAAAAGTAAAATTCAAGCAATGGAATTTTTAAAATGTTAATGAAATTATATCAGTGAAAAATCAATAAAGCAGTTTTTGACATTAAAATATTTCACAGTTAAGGGACTCCTTTCTCTCATGAGTTATTCTAACTCTATAAAAATTTAACACTAAATGTATCTCCATATAGTATCAAATTTCTACCATAAGGCTAATATTATAGAAATCAATTCATGGCTACCATTGCCTAATTTCTTATTTCTGAAAAGTCAGAAATAAGTAGATATCTTTCTTGGAAATTTTATCATCTTTCTTGAAAATCTCCATTATTTATCCCATATTAATATAAGTAATATAAACCCATATTAACAGGTTACATTCCTTAATGCTTAGGTTGATATTTTTCCTTCCTTTCCCTCTTTTTACAAATAAGATGGCTTTTATTAAACTATAATAGTCACTACACCAACAGGATGGGGAAGAATGCAGTGCTTTAGAGGATCATTTAACAAAAGCATTCCAACTGAAACAAAGTTCATATAAATGTCAAGAAAGTTGAACTTTGATTCTTAAGTTCTTTGAACTTTAAGCATTTCAACTAATAATTCTACAAATATGCATTCATAACTCCCAAATTTCTACCACCAGAAAAAGATCTGTCTTCTAAACTCCATGCTTTTATATCCAACTGTCTACTCAAACCTCCATTTAGATCTCGAAAAATATTCTCAAATCCAGTATGTTCCAAACAGAATTCCTGGTTGCCCCTTGAAAACCCTTTTCCACTGGAAACTTTTTTATAATGCAAAATCACTTGTTGCTTAGGTTAAAACATTGGTGCTTTTCTTGATTTCCTTTTATTTCGAATGCTACTTTTGATCAAACTGAAAATCCTATTTATTCTATGTATAAAACTTAATTCAAAATGCGGTTCTTCTCATCATCTCCATTTTATCATCCTCATCTGAGCTATCATCATCTCTTTCTTGGATAAGAGCAATAGTTTTCTATGGCTACTATAATAAATGACCACAAATTTGGTGGCTTAGAACAGCAGAAACTTACTCTCTTAGAGTTTTGAAGGCCTTAGGTCTAATACCCCTATCACTCAGCCAAAATCAGGGCTATACTCCCTCGAGAGCTGTCGGGGGAAATTCATTTCCTTACCTTTTCTGTTTCCTTGTCATTTCCAGTAACTACAGCTACACTTCCTATGGTCCTTGGCTCATGCCTCTTCCTCCGTCCTCAAAGCCAAAGTTACAACATCTTCTGTCTCTGACTCCACTTCCATCACATACTCTTCTTGCCTATGCTCAGATCTCCCTCTGCCTCCCTCTTAGGAAAATACATGTTGTTGCATTTAAAGTGCCCAATAGGATAATCCCAGATAATCTCCCCATTTCAATATCTTTGATATGATCACAGCCACAGGATTTTTATTTTATTTCATTTTATTAAATTTTTTTGCCTCATAAGCTAACATTCACAGTTTTCAGAAATTAGTATGTGGATATCTTTTGGGGAGGCATTATTCAGCCTATCACATTTCCTAAGCAGTCACCCAACTTCAATCATTTCCCCTTTATGGGCTATTCTCAACACAACAACAAGAGTGATCCTTTTAAAATGTCAGATCTTGTCCACTTTCTCTTTTCTTTTTTTTTTTTTTCTTCCTCAGAGCCTAGGAAAGGATCCTCATTTCACTCAACATAAAAGCCAAATTCCTTACAAGGCTAACAAGGCCCTGCACGATTCGGCCTTCCATTTCTCCCAAACTTCACCTTCTACCACTTTCCTCTTTGCTCACTCCCCAACCCCAACTGCCTCAGCTTTTCCTGGAACATGCCAAGTACTTTCCTACTTTAGGACTGTTGTATTTGCTGCTTATCATCTTCCCACAGATATCATGTGGTTACCCTCTCTCTTCAATGCTTTCTGAATAAGGCCTATCCTAAAACTCCATTTGAAATTTTAATCTCTAATTCCATATTCTTGATTCTTACTCTGCTCTTCTTTTTCCAAAGCCCTCATTACTACCTAATATCCTGTATAGTTTCATCATTTATAATTATTACACTCATTACTTGTCACCATCTATTAGAATATAAGATCCATTTTGTTGAATGATAGAGATCACGTATCCACAACAGTACCTGGCATATAGCTGTCATTTAATAATTGTTTGTTGAATCAGTTAATGTCATTTTCTGCTGAGTAATTATTTCTCAGAATAAAATTTTTATTAATATAATGGTAGGGGCAAAAAGCTTCAATACTTCTATGGATCCTGAAAGATCCTCCTTTCACTCAGTGTAAGTTCATATTATTTTATGTTTTCACTAGCAATATGAATTTATCTGTTTTATTGTCATCTCATCAGAACTTAATCTTCATTTCTTCCCTTTAAATCAAATTGCAAATGCAGTGCTGTGCACTGCTCTACTTCCACGACAGTCACTGGACATACACTCAACACATAATACGATGATGGATTATACTATGTATTCAGATAGGAGATATAGGATAACAGGAGCATCATCTATGCTTTCAATAAGGTCACAAGTTATTCAGAGGAGAAATGATGCATAAATGAGTAATTAACTGGCAGAGCAAAGGGTGAATAAATTTTACAAAATTTCACAGAGGGCACTGTTAAAGTTCAACTATTATATATTATATTTGATATACTGAGATGAAGTTCAAGTGAGAAAAGAGAAGGACCTCTTATTCTGCTTCTGCAGGGGCATTTTATTTGGCTATTAATTTGATGACATAAGACACGAGTAAACTCTTCAAGGAACCTCTGTCTAGTCCCTAAGGCTATGATTAAATAACACAGAGTAATGTGCAGCAACTGCACTTTATTCAAAAGGAAAACACAAAATTATTTGTTAACTGAAAAGTTTTATGCACTTCTCCAGGGTTTTTATTTCAACAAAAACAGACCCAGAGTTTAAACTGATGATGGGAGGTTCCAGTCAGATTGTCTAGCTCTCTTGTGACTCCAGCTAGAGTTTCCTGGGGGGGGGGGGGGGTGGGGGGGGGGGGGAAGGGGGAACTATCGATGAGTAGCAGAGTTCATGAGTGTAATGATTCCCCCAAGAAATGATTTATATCAAGAACATTTGGGGAATTTAAAATCAAATACTGCAATAGAAAAAAATTAACCTAAAGGTTTTAAATTTCCAATTATAAAATAATTATAAAATAAGCCATAAAAATGTAGTATGCAGCACACTGACTATAGTTAATGATACTGTGTCGTATATTTGATAGTTGTTAATAGATTTTAAAAGCTCTCATCACAAGAAAAAGACATTTTTGTAACTGTGCATGGTGATGAATGTTAACTAAATTTATTGTAGTGATCATTTTCCACTGTATACAAATATCATATCATTATGATGTACACCTGAAATTAATATAATGTTATATGTCCATTACATCTCAAGAGAAAAAACAGTATGAGAAATAATAAAGGTAAAAACTACAAGTTCTTCTTGGGCAATTTTAAAAAAGGCAAGTATAGTATTTATTAAAATTTTTTTTCTGATGTTTTCTTTCTCTAAAAAGGTAGACAATTAAAGAAACTCCAATCAATCAATGAACAAATAATTCTAATGTCACAACAACGGTGACATAGAAAATAAAGGCCCTTCATTCAAAACCAAAACAGCACAAAGGTTCATAATACACTTGATGATGTTAAGACCAAAAAGCAAATTAGAAATTTACTAAAGGAATTTTGTATTTCTAGTAAACTATCTTTTATTTAAGATTGATTAGTCACTCAAAAAATAATTTTTGTGAATTTTAGTTTAAAATTTTACTTTAAAATTACATTTTATTTTATTTTATTTATTTTTGTTGTTGTTGGTCACAGTTTATTTTTTTATTGTTTTTTTAAATCGTTTATTGTCAAATTGGTTTACATACAACACCCAGTGCTCTTCCCCATAAGTGCCCTCCCCCACCACCTCCACCTCTTTTCCCCCCTCCCCCTTCCCCTTCAACCCTCAGTTCATTTTCAGTATTCAATAGTCTCTCAAGTTTTGTGTCCCTCTCTATCCCCAACTCCCTTTTCCTCTTCCCCTCCCCCTGGTCCTCCATTAGGTTTCTCCTGTTTTCCTGTTAGACCTATGAGTGCAAACATATGGTCTCTGTCCTTCTCTGCCTGGCTTATTTCGCTTAGCATGACACCCTCAAGGTCCATCCACTTTCCTACAAAGGGCCATATGTCATTCCCTCTCATTGCCATGTAGTACTCCATTGTGAA
>NC_043713.1:50586329-50598410 GCF_006229205.1 Suricata suricatta
TCCACACCCTCGCCAGCATCTATAGTCTCTTGCTTTGTTCATTTTAGTCACTCTGACTAGCGTGAGGTGGTATCTCAGTGTGGTTTTGATTTGTGTTTCCCTGATGATGAGTGATGCTGAGCATCATTTCATGTGCCTGTAGGCCATCTGGATGTCCTCTTTGGAGAAGTGTCTGTTCATGTCTTCTGCCCATTTCTTCACTAGGTTATTTGTTTTGGGTGTGAAGTTTGGTGAGTTCCTTGTAGATTTTGGATACTAGCCCTTTATCTGATATGTCATTTGCAACTATCTTTTTCCATTCCATCGGTTGCCTATTAGTTTTCTTGATTGTTTCCTTTGCCGTGCAGAAGCTTTTTATCTTGATGAAGTCCCAAAGTTCAGTTTTGCTTTCCTGTCCCTTGCCTTTGAGGATGTGTCGAGTAGGAAATTGCTGCGGAGGAGGTCTAGGAGGTTTTTTCCTACTTTCTCCTCGAGGATTTTGATGGTTTCCTGTCTCACATTCAAGTCCTTCAGCCATTCTGAGTTAATTTTTGAGAACCCAGAACTGGGCCCACAAATGTATGGCCAATTAATTTTTGACAAAGTAGGAAAGAGTATGGGATGGAAAAAAGACTGCCTCTTTAGCAGGTGGTGCTGGGAGAACTGGACAGCAACATGCAGAAGAATGAAACTAGACCACTTTCTTACACCATACACATAAAATTACATTTTAAAAGCAATCCTGGACCACTTGGGTGGCTCAGTGGGTTAAGGTCAGATCATGATCACATGGTTTGTGACTTCGAACCCCACATCAGGCTCTCTGCCCTCAGTGTGGGGCCTGCATCAGATCCTCTGTCTCCCTCCTATCTGCCCCCTCCCTTCTCTCTGAAAAAATAAACATTTACAAAAAATCTCTTCAAAAAAGTAATCCTCTTCTTCCTAACATTCTACTCCATTAATCTCTAAACTCCATAATTATAAAGAACTTGAAAGAAAATCCTTCTTAAGGCTTGTTTCTTAAAAGCTACAAAAATATAAAGTATAATGTGAGTTTTTGAAGTACACATGGTAGTAGTTAAAGATGTGAAAGTATCTTGGCAAAATCCTTAAAGTGAGAGTAGGAAAGCTTGAGATTGTGTCCAAGACATTCATGCTTTGTATAACCCTGCGAACATTCAATTCCTCAAAAACAGAGGGTGTAAATAGTATCTACTTCAATATGTATTATGAAGATTAAGCCAGATAGTGTAGGCAAAATGTTTTGCAACTGTAAAGAGCCATTCATAGATAAGGAAATGCCATTATTCAGAGATAATTTAGCAGATTCATTTAGTTTAATTAGTTTATTATGTAACTAAACAAATATGTACCAGCCACCTGGCAAACCATTTCAATTTTTCAACCTTTGTGTCAAGGTTGTTTTGCTTTCCAAAGACACAAAATCCAACTCGGGTTTAAGCAGAAAAAAAGGAAACACATTAGCTGACATAGTGTGAAAACTCGAGGAACCGACAGATGACTGCCTAATGGCTTAATCAGGGCACTGGACTACACTGCACATGCACATGGTGTGCCCTAGCATAGAAGAGCCCTGTGTAGACCTTCTCAGGCTAGCCAACCCACCATAGCAAGACAGCTCAGCACTTCTGTCTCACGCCAGCACTCTACCCAACCCAGAAGATAAGTGAAAGCTTCCTTTCTTCAGAGCACCAGAAAACAGCTCCCTGTGGCCATTAAAGAGGATATATGCCTCCCATTGAAAAAAAGAAGTCACTGACACCATTGAAGAGTAGAAACCCAGATTGTCTTGAACCCCTAGAACTGGGAATGGGAGTCAGTGCTGCTAAAATCACACAGTGAGCCTAGGGGCGAGTTCATCACCAGCAGAGGACTAGGGATGCAGTTATTAAGAAAAGGCAAATGAATATTTAAAACAGCCAGTGACTACATACCCTTTTCAAGTTTTTGTATCATCAAGCAAGCTGAATGACGGCCATCCCTGCTGGACCCTGAGGAAATATTGCAGTGCCTAGTGTGCCACAGGATTCAGTTCTCTAAGCTCTATGGCCTTATGTTTCAACCCCCATTCCATGCATCGCCCAGTATTATTCACCACTCTTAAACTGTTTTTCTTCCTATGTTGAAGCAAGCACTTTTCCTTCCTGAATGCAACACATATTTGGACTTCCTCTTTAAAATATATTAAGAGAGGGGCGCCTGGGTGGCTCAGTCAGTTAAGCCTCTGAGTTTGGCTCAGGTCATGATTTCGTGGTTTGTGGGTTCAATCCCCTCTGTAGCTGAATGTAGGTGAGGAGCATCAACTATATTTAATTCTACTTTAGAAAATGGAAAATGGTGAAGACAATATATACTGACAGCCTTTTAAAGACAAGTAAAGGAGGAGTATTAATTTGCTGTAAGGTGCTCTTCTGATGTGCCTGTTTTGCCAGCCTCCTTTCCCACCACTGACCCAGTGTCGGTGAACTGCTGACAACACTGCACTGTTTGGAGTCCCTGCACTTACCACAAGTTTGATTAGCAAAAGACTTTGTTTCCTGTCTTTCTTTGCCTAGCTAAAAACTCATATTTCTTCCACACGTAGCTGAGTCCCCAATACTTCAAGGTAGCTTATCTTGAATTCATCTCTTTGCTCCCATCTTTTTATGCATACCTCTCTCAGCAATTACTATATTTTGTTGACAGTTTGGGTTTGTGGAGCAGTCTCTACCACTAGTTTACATACTCCTTCAGAACAGGATCTGCCATATGTGTCTCTCAGCACAGTGACAGACCGGGAGTAAACAGTCAATAGTGTTGCTGATTGAAATATGTATTCATTGACTCATTCACTGTTACCATTTTAGCCTATGAGCTTCCTAACAGTACAGTTACATTCTCACTGGGTCTTGCATGGCAGATCATACCTGTAATCCATCAATGTGTGATAAATAGCTTCTAGTTATATTTCCTTCCAGAAAACACATTCATGAGTGATTTATAGAGAGAAGATTTAATAATAAATGTGGGCTTTTTAATATTTGGACTTCCTCTTTAAAATATATTAATAGAAGTGCGCCTGGGTGGCTCAGTCAGTTAAGCCTCTGAGTTTGGCTCAGGTCATGATCTTGTGGTTTGTGGGTTCAAGCCCTGTGTCAGGCTCTGTGTTGACAGCTTAGAGCCTGAAGCCTGTTTCGGATTCTGTTTCTCTCTCTGTCTCTGCCCCTCCCCCGCTCATGCTATGTCTCTGTCTCTCAAAAATGAATAAATGGTAAAAACAATTTTTCAAATAAAATGTATTAAGAGAAAGGAGAAAACAGTGAGATGTATGAAGAAACAACCAAAGAAGGAGGAAATAAGGGAAAGAAGAAAAAAGGACAGGAAGAGAATGATATAAGAGGGGACAAAAAAATCTGAAACAGGATTATTTGAAAAATTGATTTTTAGTATGGTTGTATATATTTTAATGGTGTTTACATGAAAGTAAATATGAAATAAAATTATCTCAAAATGACAAATGAGAACCATAAATTATCCATATTTGCAACAGTCAGAACATCATCCTGAATGTCTGCAAATGATTTGTGTGCCGTATTGCAAGCATGCTCCATTGGGTACAATTATATGATTGTTTATTGAATAATTGCTCTCCTTGTCAAATGTTTGATTGAATATTTGCCTGCTCCCTGTAATATTTTCACTGAGTAATTGTCTGCTCTGGGTAATACTTTCACTCAGTAATTGCTTGTTCTGAATAATATTTTCACTGAATCATTTCCCATTCAGCATATTTTATTGACTGATTTTCTTGTTGTGAGTCATGTTACTATAAGTTCACTGAGAATTACTTGCTGAATTACATATTTCTTTTGTATTACTTTGAAATTAGATCTAAACCCTTGCCCTGTACCTTTTCCAGGCTGTTGAGAGATTATTTAACAACTTTCTGTTTCTAAGTTGTTTTCCAGTGGAGCAGAACTTTGGAATTGAACTCTGTGCCTAAGTTGAATAAAGTTAAAGTACTATTTTCATGGGAGAAAAAAAATTATTTTAAGGAAAAGCGGAGAAAATTAATTAATCTTAGTGGGATAGGTATAGATTGATATGAAACATCATAGATAAGCTATCCCAAAAATCCTTTGGAGGTTTCTGGAATCAATCTTAATGAGACTTTAATATTGACTAGTTTGACGAAATATATAGTATCAAGAGATCTATATGACTTACTATTAAGTTTTTCTTCCACCAAACTCTGCTTTCTTCTACCAGTTATATTTTATTTCTAGTTAGTATTCAATCATATAGATATTTTTCCCACTACTACCATCTTTGGATTTTTAAAAACATATTGTTTCTTTACTTTGTATCAATATATAAATTTGAGATTATATGAGTGGAGCATACCATCATCAATTCCTTTTTTAAGTAGTTAGACTACAGAGAGTCCCACAAAGATAGCAGTAGATTTTGATGGTAGAGAATCACAAAATTATGCCTTCAAGAGAATCATTATACTTCTAGCTTAGATATAATCAATTAGTGCTTGGGTTTGGTTCAAGATGAAGTTCATCCTTAGAGATCCAAACTGTTGCAGTGTGGGTAGCCATGGGTGCTATTTACCAAATACTTAGGATTCTCCTTCAGGGCAAAAAGTAGTGTTGCATTTATCTTCTTCTTTGAAGATAGGTCTGGCCATTTGACTTCATATGTCCAATAAAATGTCAATAGAACTAATGTGTATCATTTCTGGTGAAACCCTTAAAAGCTAATTATCACATACAGTAGCAGGTAAGAATGGAGTAAGCAAACTGCATCCATCTCTCACATCTGATACAATTATAAACCTGGACAGAAATCATGGAGTAGCTATTTGAAAATTCTATAAGGTAAATTATTTTAGGCATATTGGAGAAGAACAAAGATATTGAAGTACCCCTGAATTCATTCCTCCCCACTCCCAATATCTCCCCAGAGTATATGTAAGCACTGTGTCACAAAAAAGAGCTGCAGGAAAAACCCTGTAATTCTGACTTGGGAAACAAAAAGAGGAACTTCTAATACCCTGAGAGAACAGAGAAACCCTCCCTGTTACTCCTCTCGTTTTTCCATCCTCTCACACTCCACCCCCCAAGCAACTCCACTGTGGTGACCAGTGAGGGGGGCTAGAAGGAGTCAAACCTCTGATGATGGCTAACCTTCCTCTCCAGTTGGAGGAGCTGAGATATCAAGGATGCAGGGATAGCCATTATTTGTTTTTTTTCTCTGTCCCTTTGTGAGTTGGGCACAGAGGTAAGCCCATCCACAAAAGTGGTCAGCAAAGCAGGGCAGCAGGAGCCCTAGGATTCGGGCCAGAAACCTGAAAAGTGGAAATCCAGGGAGCCTGAAAATGCTAAGAAGATAGCAGAGAAGAAGGAAATCATCAAAGCAATCTCATAAAGCTGTGTATGTGGCCCAGGGCTCATCTCAGAGTCTCTTACACAAGGACCTCTTTTTTTTTTTCAATGTTTATTTATTTTTAAGAGAGAGAGAGAGAGAGAGAGAGAGAAAGAGAGCGAGCGAGCAAGCAAGCGGAAAAGAGGCCATGAGAGAGAGACACACACACAGAATCTGAAGCAGGCTCCAGGCTCCAAGCTGTCAGCACAGAGCCCATAGCAGGCCTCAAACCCACGGACTACAAGATCATGACCTGAGCCAAAGTCAGATACTTAACAGACCGAGCCACCCAGATGTCCCAAGGACCTGATCTTAATTAGCATGCCAAGACTTTGTGAACTGAACTAAGGGGTAAACTATAACCTTGGTCACTGACTGAACGTGGGTTGGGCTACAATGTTGACAAAGCTGAAGAGCACTAAAATGGCTTTGAAAACTAAACTTAGGGGCGCCTGGGTGGCTCAGTCGGTTAAGGCTCCGGCTTCGGCTCAGGTCAGATCTCACGTTCGTGGGTTCAAGCCCCGTGTCAGGCTCTGTGCTGACAGCTAGCTCAGAGCCTGGAGCCTGCTTCCGGTTCTGTGTCTCCCTCTCTCTCTGACCCTCCCCCTCTCATACTCTGTCTCTCTCTGTATCAAAAATAAATAAAACATTAAAAAAAAACTTTAAAACTAAACTTAAATTGGAGCCATAGCCTTCAGAAGAACAAAATAGAACTTATGGCCTGAACCTAACAATTCTTCCAATATAAACATTCTACCTTCTCTGGAGGATTTAAACAAGGCCCAAGCCTTACAATATAACATTCAAAACATCCAGGATACAATCTGAAATTATTCAGCATACAAAGAAACATAAAAAGCTCACAGGGAAAAAAGACAGTTGGCAGGCACCAAGGCCAAGATGACACAATATTAGAATTATCTAACAAGAGCTCTAAGGTGATTTTTATTAAAGTGCGTGAGTAAAAAATCATGAACACTTTTGAAATAAATGTAAAATAGAAAGTCTCAGCAAACAGAAGATATAAGGAAGAGTCAGAATTCCATTCACCATGTTCTCTTTCCCACTGCCAGAGAACAGTAATAATACAATGTTCCAGATATGTCAATGTCACCAGGCCCAAATTAAGGACAACATGTAATGGACCACTCACAGAATGTGTGGTTGATATGTAACATAAGTGAGAATCAAACCTGGTTACTCTAAACCACTGAAATGTATGTAGTGTTTTTTACTGGAGTATAAAACTTAACCTATCTTGACTATAGAACAAACTATTCTGAATTTTATGACATAATAAGTCCTTTCTGTGTTCCTTTCAGGGAAGCTGAAAATTTGGATCAAAATTAGTATTTACTATTCCAAATCTCCATATAAATTCAAAAACTCTTCTAAGATAATCATCTGTTGATCAAGGCTGTCTTTAAGAGACACTGGCCGTACATATTTCACCTAGCACTTATTTAAGTAGATAGCTGTTTCCTTTCATGGTGTCTAAAAGGAAACCAAGAGTTGTTTGAATTTCTAGCCATTAATAATAATGATGTGCCAACCAAGATTATTTTGAATCTTTAAGGAAAATGATTATGTAACACTAAACATTTAAACTAAATTCAATTAATTATAGTTTTTATGTAATACATTTCCTGCTTGCTAAGTAAAATTGAACTGCAATTTTTGGACACCTGATGAGTACACTATGTTTTACAGCTGTTAATGAAACTTTTCTTTTAGGCATTCACTCAAAAAGTGGCCTAAACTGTGGTTAATACTGCAAAAAAGCAGTAGCATAGTAGAAATACAAAAAACAACAGACATCAACATATTCTCCATACTGTTTTCCAGGTTCTAGAAACATGTATTCTATAAAAGTAAAAATAAAAATAAATTTTAAAAAAACAGGTGGGGAGAAGCACCTGGGTGCCCCAGTTGGTTAAGCATCCAACTTCAGGTGGCTCAGGTCATAACCTCATGGCTTGTGGGTTCGAGCCTGGTGTTGGGCTCTGTACTAATGGCTTGGGGCCTGGAGCCTGTTCCAGATTTTGTTTCCCTTTCTCTCTGTTCCTCTGCTGCTTGCGCTCTGTCTCTCTCAAATATAAATAAATGTTTAAAAAAAATTTTTAAAGGGGGGTAGTTTTAGCCTAATTGAATTTATGTTATAAATTATGTAATAAACTCAATGCATAGTCTTACTTGGTTTACCCAAAGCTTTTACTGAGTTAAAGGTTGGATATGAAATTTAACACAATTATCCATGTCCATTTATTTACCCAAATACTTTTTCTAAAAATTCTGAAAATTCAGTGACCAAGAGTTGCTATAACCCAGCTTATGGAATAACTGGAATGACTGCTTAAAATGCAGTGTTTACTTCAAGGTACATAATAATCAGGTTGGTTTTATGTTTGACAAGTTAGTAGGCTAATTATTCATTCCTTCGTTATTTAATAACCTGATTAACAGGATAATATTGACCCACGAATTACTTAAACCAAAAGAGTAGACTCTAATTGTCGTTCAGCATCAATGAGCTCCATTTTCCCTCTCAGGCAGATTAGGCTGTTTATGAATTCTTCCTCTTAAGGAGGAAAGATGAATTGTTTTTTCTGACCCTCCATATGCCCTAATGCTGTTCCTCAGTACCTGTTCCAGTAAGATTTACATTGGGGATATTAACAATGGGAAGTTTTATAAGATTTCTTTTTAAAGGTTCCTTGTTCCATCATCATCATGAGGGATAAAAAGAAAAAAAAAATAGAGCTGTTTGGGGGCATTATTCACTAAATTTTACATCTTTAAATTGTTTGTGTATCATTATCACATCCCTCAATTACCTTTATTTCAATACATATAGCTTAAATCAGATCAGTTTTCATTTAAAAATATTCATGGCATAATACTCAGCATTAAAAATGGTCATAATTTTTCTTTGTTTTTATGTTTATTTTTGAGAGAGAGAGACAGAGAGACAGAGTGAATGGGCATGGGATAGAGAGAGAGGGAGACATGAATCCTAAGCAGGATCCAAGTTCCAAGCCATCAGCACAGAGCCCGATGCTGGGCTGAAGCTCACTGAATGGTGAGATCTTGACTTGAGCCGAAGTTGGACGCTTAACCAACTAAGCCACCCAGGTGTCCCAAAATTTATCATGATTTTTCAAAAAGTAGTTTTAACAATGGAAGTTACAAAAGCCACAAACTTTTAGGGAGTTGCTAAGGGAAATTACAGTCTGAAAACAGATTTATTCAGTTATCAGATAAAAATCACACGACTTCTCTTCTCTGTGATTCCTGGTCTGCAAGTAGGTGTTATTCAAGAAGATAAGAGGAAACTTAAGACTCCTAAAAAATAAAAAGGATAGGTGCAAAAAGCATGGAGTGTGTCACACAGAAAGAAGCCTTTTAGGAATAAAATTAACTGGTCATATGGTATTATGTCTGAGAGAACAAAGTTCTAGGACTAGGTCTACCTACTTCAGCCACACGTACAAAAAGTCACAGAGGACAGAAGTTCCTAACCAATAAGAAGATCAGAAGGAAAAATTAATTTCATCATAATTACCCTGAAATGGAGCCTAAACAAATTAAAAGAAAAAGTAGTGGATTATTGGGAACAAAACCAGGGAAAGATAATTCCAGCCCAACTTGCAATACCAGACCCTCAGCCTTCAGATGAATTCACCTCAAAGAGAAAGGTGCAGAGGAGTATGAAAGGGGGACTCTCTAAACCCTCAGGTTCCACGGAGGAAGCAAATCATGCACCTCAAATATTCCACAGTTGATAGATTTCAATAGGCTCTTTTCACCCAGGGAGTTTTTAGGTCTACAGGAAACTTCACACACCTTAACACAGTCTCTGAGTTCTGCGTACAGTTTTAAGCATTTTTTTCATGTTATAAATTTTTGCTAAAAATGTGTTGCTGTTTTTTTTAAATATTTTTGCATTGTTTGTTTTCTTTTCAAACAGTTTTTTTTTAAATTTATAATTCATTCTCCAACTCTGCTTATTTGGCAATGCCTTCACAAATTAAAAAAATTTTTTCTTCAGATTTTAGTCAATGTTTTCAACTTCTGGTTAATGTATTAGTAACTTTCTGGACCCAGGAGTACTTTTACAATTTATAAAAATTTGAAAATACTGTTTACCTTCCATTTTCCGTTTTTGTTTTAAATTCATTTTCTAGTGATGCCAATTTTAACTATTTAGCAATGTTTTTGTCATTTCTGAGTATGTTTCATTTACATGTAAGCAGCATTCCTTCTAAAAAAATGAACACTTGTAGTAAGGAAAATGGGTATTTTTTTAAGTTGTCCTAAAAGAGTAATAAGATTTTAAATACTACTAGTTTACATATGAATATAAAATAAAATGAGAATCTGTATAGATCATCAAAATTCTTATACTCAGAAACATCATTACATCTTACACTCTATTTACACTAACACATCGTCAGTGTTATCTCCAAAATTTGACAAAGAATTCTTCATGAAGTGAACAAGGGATCAAAGACTGAGAAAATGCAAAATGAGTGACTTCGATACAACACATTAGTTGTTTCCTCCAATTCATTTTTTATAAATCTGTTTTTTTGTCTTTCAGCAATTTTCTTCAGATTGACACCTTTCCCTAATGAGCAATGTCCATACAGGTTTTAATGATGAAAATTGCAGAAAGAAGCATCTTAATGATGCAGCAGTGAAGCCACAATGGTAAGGCAGCGTGGTGTAAAAGAAAGCATAAAGGTTTTGTGTCAGACAACCCGAGGTTCTGATGTCTGCTCCATTATTCGCTACATACCTGGACTTGGATAAATAAAGTTTCTCTCTATTAGTGCCAATTCCTTTTCCTTTTCTTAGTCCCATTCAAGAAAAACATGTATTTAACACCACACAATTAAAACGCTAGAGTGAGCCCCCCAGGAGATGCAAACATAAATGCAATGTGATCTAAAGAAGTTTACAGACCAAATGAGGAAGTTAAAGATGTACACCATCTTTTTAAAAGGTAAATAAACCTTTTGGTCTAATGATATGTAATAAATACCTTTTCCCTGCTGAATTGGTTGAGTTGGGCAGCTAGTTAATGCTTCCATGTTTTTTTACCAGCTCTGTCCTACCAAGTGAAAGGTAGGCCAAGACTGGGTCCGGGAGTAGGCAGGGATGACCTGTAATTAGAGAATGGGGGAAACAAAGGGAAAAGGGACTTGTGGAATTAGCTAGGTAAAGGGGATATGGGAAGCTGAATATCAAGTTTCTCTGAATAAATGTACAGCAAGATCATAAATTAAAAGGAAAAGTTGATACCACAACACTAGCCCCAAGGAACTACTTAGAGGGATATGGGAGATGTTTGGAAACAAATCCAAAGACAAAGTTATTTCTAAATGAAGACTAATGGGCCCATGTTTAGAAGTAGGGGCCCTTGCAGGTACAAGAACCTTTGGATTAAGCTCAAGATCTCTGCAGCCAAGGAATTCCCCCAAATTAACTAGAAATGATTGACTCTGAGAACCTGGTTTCATTTCTATTCAGTTTTTTCCATTCTGTGAGATTTATTCAATGATATAAAAGAAAAGTCTGACAAAAGCTCTAAAATACATCCCTATCCACTTGCACTTTGAATGTTGCTTGAGGACAGGTTAGGCAATGTTTTACTCAGAAGAGTCCAGTTTTCAAATCCACTGCTTGCATGTTCGTATGATATAATAGGGAGAAAGCTCCTTTATCCCAGCTAAATCTGTTCCTACCTGAATATATTAAGGTTTGCTTGTCCTTAATCACAGCTCTATTCCAGATATGTAGCTTTAACATTCAGCATAGCTGAACCAGACCAGGCTACATTAACTCAACTCACAAATAGGAGAGCTTATTGTACCATATATTCTCAATTACTGAAGTTCTTTCTTATTTTTAACTGTAAAGATGAGTCAGTGGCTTTCAAGTGGATAGAGGATAGGAACAGGAGAGGTGATTATATCAAGATCTCCTGGGGAATATGGTCAAATGTTTCAAAATCTATGGTGCGATGCAAAGTTACTGGGATAGAGGGTGTGCAAAGAGAATGCTTATGAGAATAATTTTAAAAGCTCTTATATACATTAAATATTAGTATGTAACAATTTGCTCCCAAATGTAGTAGTCATTTAAAACAGCCCGCATTAGAAGAATGAAACTAGACCACTTTCTTACACCATACACAAAAATTAACTCCAAATGACTGAAGGACCTGAATGTGAGACAGGAAACCATCAAAACCCTCAAGGAAAAAGTAGGAAACAACCTCCTTGACCTCAACTGCAGCAATTTCCTAATCGACACATCCCCAAAGGCAAGGGAAATGAAAGCAAAACTGAACTCTTGGGACTTCATCCAGATAAAAAGCTTCTGCAAGGCAAAGGAAACAATCAAGAAAACTAATAGGCAACCAACAGAATGGGAAGATAGTTGCAAATGACATATCCGATAAAGGGCTAGTATCTAAAATCTACAAGGAACTCACCAAACTCCACACCCACAAAACAAATAACCCAGTGAAGAAATGGGCAGAAGACATGAACAGACACTTCTCTAAAGAGGACATCCAGATGGCCTACAGGCACATGAAATGATGCTCAGCATCACTCATCATCAGGGAAACACAAATCAAAACCACACTGAGATACCACCTCA
>NC_043713.1:50598510-50621460 GCF_006229205.1 Suricata suricatta
CTCATCATCAGGGAAACACAAATCAAAACCACACTGAGATACCACCTCAGACTGGTCAGAGTGGCTAAAATGAACAAATCAAGAGACTATAGATGCTGGCGAGGGTGTGGAGAGACAGGCACCCTCCTACACTATTGGGGGGAATGTAAACTGGTGCAGCCGCTCTGGAAAACAGTGTGGAGGTTCCTCAAAAAACTATCGATAGAACTCCCTTATGACCCAGCAAGAGCACTGCTAGGGATTTACCCAAGGGATACAGAAATGCTGATGCATAGGAGCAAATGTACCCCAATGTTCATAGCAGCAGTGTCAACAATAGCCAAATCATGGAAAGAGCCTAAGTGTGCATCACCTGATGAACGGAGCAAGAAGATGTGGTATATATATATACAATGGAGTACTACATGGCAATGAGAAAGAATGACATCTGGCCATTTGTAGGAAAGTGGATGGACCTCGAGGGTGTCATGCAAAGTGAAATAAGCCAGGAAGAGAAGGACAGATACCATATGTTTGCACTCATAGGTCTAACAGGAGAACAGGAGAAACCTAATGGAGGACCAGGGGAAGGGAAAGAGGGAAAGAGAGTTGGAGAGAGAGAGGGACACAAAACTTGAGAGACTATTGAATACTGAAAATGAACTGAGGGTTGAAGAGGAAGGGGGAGGGGAGAAAAGAGGTGGTGGTGATGGAGGAGAGCACTTATGGGGAAGAGCACTGGGTGTTGTATGGAAACCAATTTGACAATAAACTACTTAAAAAAAAAAAACAGCCTGCATTTATTATCCTGTAATTCACATGGTTTTGAACCTGGACAGGGCTCATCTAGGTTCTTTGCTTCAGGGTTTCTCACAGAGTTGTAAGTAAGGTGCCAGACAGGGCTGGTCCAAATCATGACCAAGGGAAGGGGATTACATGGAGGTGTGAGTACCAGGAGCAAGAGATCAACAGAAAGTGAAGCCAAAAGCTTCCTATCATTGTGTCCCCTAAGAGACAGTAAAATTTCTTTCTGAACTCCCCATCTTTGGTTTCTTTTCTTTCTTTCTTTCTTTTTTAATTCTGGGGGAATCTGGGTGGCTCAGTCAGTCAACCGTCCAACTTCGATTCAGGTCATCATCTCACAGTTCTTGAGTTCGAGCCCCACCTCAGGCTCTGTGCTGACAGCTGGGAGCCTGGGAGCCTGCTTTTGATTCTGTATCTCCCTCTCTCTCTCTGTCTTTTGCTAGCTTGTATTCTGTCTCTCTCTCAAATTTTAATGTTTATTTATTTTTTTTTTTTTGAGAGAGAGAGAGACAGAGTGTGAGCATGGGAGGGGCAGAGACAGGAGACACAAAACCTAAAGCAGACACTGTCAGCACAGAGACCAACGCAGGACTCAACCTCACTAACGGTGGTGAGATCATGACCTGACCCGAAGTTGGATGCTTAACCAACTGAGCCACCAGCCACCCCTGGTTTCTTTTTTTCTAAATGAGAGGCTGATTCATTTCCTGTTTAAGCCTTCACTAAAAACATCTGGGAATAACTTGAAAACTTGAATCAGTCTAGAATTGGTTTGTGAAGGCAAAAAGGTCTTGGGGTTTTGCTCATGTCCTTTGTTTTGTGGATGGGATGAGCTAACAAGAGGTAAGTAAATTGAACTATAAGTGAAAATGTAGTTTTCCTTCATTTATCCAGGCCATTCCGTTTTTCTACTGACAAAGCTTTTTAAGAGCTAGATATGTATTAAGTAACTCTGAATATACATGCTTATTAACAAAAATTCATGGTCATTCTGTTAACTTTTATCAAAGACTACTAAAAGTCATACACTGTCCTGGACAGTTAGTGTGTGTGTGTGTGTGTGTGTGTGTGTGTGTGTGTAAATCACTTGAAGTCAGTATGAATAATACCTGAGCTACTTCTTTGAAAAGCCCACTAATCGTTTTTGCATTTTGGTTTCCATAGTTACAAATCTTTACTTTGGCTTTTCAGACCAAACTGATGCACAAAGAGTCCTTGCACTGGTTTATACATTGTGAGAAACTCTGGAATATGAATGTCATGAGCATCTGGGAAAAAGAAAACATCCTTTTTCAAGGTTAGTGTCTGGCTCCTGTAATTGTTTCTCAGCCACCTGTAACATTTAAGTAAAGTTTCATTAAAAATCTCAGTAGAAATTTGTGGCAAATCAGATGTTGACCAGGAAAAATACTTTCAACAAATATCAAAATAATTTTTAATTCTATTTGACTCAGCACACAGCTCTTATAAATATCGCTTTGCTTATAGTGACACCACAGATTCTGAAGGAAAAATTCTGTTTTTTCAAGTTTATATATATTTGGGTTTTCCCCTGAGCTGAGCTGGATTTTTTTTTAATGTTGATTCATTTGAGAGAGAGAGAGAGAGAGAGAGAGAGAGAGAGAGCATGCACAAGTGCAGGAACAAGCGAAGCTTGGGGAGCAAGGGGAGAAGCAGAGAGGAGGGAGACCGTATCTGAAGCAGGCTCTGAGCTGTCAGCACAGAGGTCAACATGGGGTTCAAACTCATGAACGGTGAGATCATGACCTGAGCTGAAGTCAGACATTTAACAGACCGAGCCACCCAAGTGTCCTCCCACCCTGAGCCAGACTTCTGTCCTGAGTCTCCTTACTGGCATCCAAACGAATGTGGTTCTTTCTTTGATTGTGCACAGCAGGGTGTAATAGGAGACTGGATTAAGTCCAGTTGTGGCTAAGGACTTGGAGACCGGGCTCTGCCAGGGCAACCCTGCTAAAGACTCTGAAAGCTCAGAAACTCCACCACTTTGTTCAGCCTGGTGCCCATTCCTGGAACTTTCTGGACCTCTGGAAACTTACCTCATGATCTAACAAACATGATGCTTCTAGCTATCCTAAAAATCCTTCAGCAGATTCCAGTGCCACTTAAAATCCAGTACAACTTAAAATCTTACCCTAGCTCACAGTACTCTCCAGGTTGCTCTCCACCCACAACCACTGCCACCACCCCTACTCCCACCAAATGCCACCATGCTGGTTTCTCTTAGTTCCCTCAATGCCTGACTCAGAGGCACACACTAGCTATTTGTTGCTTCTGCCTGGAATCTCTTTCTCCTGACATTCTGACCTTTCTTCTTTCAGAGCCTAACTTAACTGACACCCTCTTAAAGAGAAGTTCACTGAACATCTATTACCAAACTGCTTGCTTTCTATTACAGAAATCAATTTATTTCATTCATAACTCTAAATCTTGTTTTAATCATTTGCTTATTTATTTGATATCTAACTCACCTGGCAGAGTGTGAGTTCTAGAAGGACAGAGCCATACCTGTCTTGTTCATTACTACATGCCTCAGTGCCTAGCACAGTGCCAGATCTTAGGAGTCCCTCAATAACTACAGATTGAATATTGAATCCTTTTAACATTAAAAGTGATTCTAACTCATTTTGAAAGTTCAATATATCCTGAGCATATAGATTTTATATGAAAATTCCAAACGGATACAGTAATGAGGTTGAATCTGAAAGGAATTATATTCATATAATCATGAAACATTTTTAAATGTATTGAATGGCAAAGAGTACATAGTACTGTCCTGTTTATTTGCTTAAACTTGCATGAATAGATGCTACCATTAGGAGGAGAGTGTGGGTAAGGAAGGGGTTTGGGTTTAAATGGTGTGTATATGAAAGGCTTTGTAAATTACAAAACACATTTTCAAGAATATTCTGTTTGCTAGCAGACCATACTCCAAGGCTGGCATCCGGTGGTGCTGCTGGAATTCCTGGTTCTCTTGAGAAAGAATCCCAAGAAGGCAGGAGGTTGCTGTGCAACACAGCGCTAAAGGAAACCCGATTCAGCTAGGGAGAATCCCTGAACACTATTACATTTGACACATACTAACGAAGTAGAAACAGTTTAGTGCGCCGCTAATACTTTATCATTCCCTTCTTCTGTCTAGCTCTTCCTGAGAACAAAAACGGATTGAGTTGGGGAGAGGCAGGGAAACCCAGGGAATCAGATTAAAGATATTCTGAGCTCAAGTCCTGGTTTAGCCACTTCGTAGCCATATATGGCCTTGGGCAAATCACCTTTCCTGGACCTACAGTTTCCTTATATGCAAAAGATTTTGGTAAAAAAATCTTATAATGAAAGGAATGCAAAGAGTTGTGATAATTACAAAATGATGTTGAGAAATGAGGTGTATTGTTTTTTGGGGGATAATGAAAAAAACCTTTCCCATCAACCAATGATGGCATCTGACCTAAGGGCAGCCATGTTATCAGCCTGTCAGTAGCCCATTAAGTATATTTATGAGACAGTCCTGCAAACTAGGTATAATACTGACTAACTGTGCCAACTGGAGCTTTTTGGGGGAAGTTTGAATATGAGACATTCAGAAGAGCTAAGAATCAATCACAAGTGGAAGACAGAAGATGAGAAATGCAGACAGAAAGCAGGAAGCAGTATATAGTGGTGATTTTCAAGAATGACAAGAGGAAAATAGGTGGCTGAGTCTCTCTGGTCCATGATAACTATTCCTGAGGTGACAATTATTAGAGTTCTTATTGTGTAACTAGTACTGCTGTCAGACTAGTAATGCTATGGCTCTATTCCTGTTTTCTTCTCTAAAGTATCTTTAAAAGATCGTCATTGCCAGGGGATAACAGATGTGCCTCCTTCCTTAGAATGGGTAAGAACCAAGTTCACTCTCTAACGCTGCCTATTACTATGACATACTCACACTTTGTATGCTAATGTCAATAACTGACACCTGTCTCAGTGTTTCACCTGTTGTGAGAGTCCTAGAGTACGAGACTCCTATCTTGTTCTCTCCAGTAATCCCATGGACTACCTTCTAAATCCTGATATTATGATTGGCTTCTCTTTACTTCTGCCAGACTTCTGTACTGCCAGCTGGCTTGCTGGAATCTACCTATTACTTGCTGCCAAATTTTTTGAATTCTTATCACACTCACCTGCAAGCAGACCTTCCAGATGGTGAAGTGTAGAATAATCTGTAGGTGACCTACCATGAGATAATGCAGTCTTCTTCTTATCACCTATTTTCTACCTTCCTGCATTGCCTATTGTATCCCTCCATGGTTCATTTCGGACTTGCCCTGAGTTTGACCTATCCGGATATTCAGCACAACGCTAGAGTATCTGTCTGCTACACTGCTCATTTGAGGTAAGTTCCCTCCCACTGTATGCCAGGTAAGTGCAGTAACTGCATAACTGACGGGATATCTCAATCACTCATTCCTTCAGTGGGCCTGATAAGTCACCTTTTCAGTCTTTAAATGAGACTTTGGGTACTTACCCATATTGGAAAATCATTAACTAAAATATTTAAATGGTATCCAATGTTCCCTCCCATTCACCTCTCTTTGCCCACATAAGACCTCTGGCCCAGCTAGATAAGCCTCGCTAACTATTTTCTAAAGCTACTTTTGATATTCGTTTTTTTCTTTGCACTTGAGAATTATGTTCCCTTAATCCTCTGTAATAACTGGAATCCTACCTACTTATTATGCAATTCATTAACTCAACCAAGACAGTTCTGAGTGTCCACCACTTGTCAGAAATAGTATCAGCTGGTAATTATTCAAAGATATATATGACTGCTTATTCTCAGAGAGTTTAGAGTCTAAGCTAGGGAGTTACACATGAAGCAAAGAAATGATTGGAGTCAACATGAAGCAAAGACCACCATTAGGAGGAGGCTATAAAGTTTACATAGTACCAGAAAGAGAGTAAACAGCAAAAGCTTCAAGAAGAATGGGCCTTCCTCTAAACCTTTATTTAATGATAAATAAATGTTTGATAGTTTGTAGGGATGGAGAAGTCATCGTGGATGAAATAAGTCACAGGAGAAAAGTATAAATGCTAAAATGTATGTTTTATATAAACAAATGCCAGAAAGGGAGTCATGGCACAAGATGGAAATGGAAAACAAAAATCAGATCATTGTGTCTTAGGAAACGGCACGGTCAGTCTTGAGTATTAGAAAGGTTGTGCAAACCTCTCCTACCTGCTCCCCTGTCAATACAATTTTTACTTCTTCCTCTGTTGTCAGTTATAAAGATATCAGAAGATCCAAATTCTTCCTGTATATCACTCACTATGAAGCCACGTTTTATTCCCCACCTCTGCTTTCCAATCACAATGATGTTTCAGTATTTTGTTATTTCTTGCCCTCCCCATGTTGGAAGCAGCTCTTTAAAAAACAAGTGTAACAGTTAATTCATTCAACAAATGTTTTTTTGTAGGAGATACTGTGGTACAAGTGTTTACTTGCAGTAAATGCTATAGTATACCACTAGACTCTCTTTAGGACTTAGGCACTCAGTCTGCCAGCTTCCAGAAATGTTGGCAGCTAATGATTCATGTCTAAGACCTGTCCAGAAATCTACTTCTGTAGAAGGTAGATGCCTTTCCCAACATTTGCTCCTTCTCCAGGAGGAGTTAGCATCCAATAATTGATACACATATAGGTACAAGAGTTGATACCCCTTGTCTGCACTCAAGACAAAATGAAGATCCATGTCAGCTCCAGGGATACCAGTAGAATCAGTTAGGACACAATCTTCAAATGCATCTCAATTCACCTCTCTTTCTGCCTAGCTACATTTTCCTAATCTCTCACAAGTATTAACTCTTATAAACAAACTCCCAAGTAAATTTCCTGAATGCAAATCTCATTCTCAAAGGCTATTTCCCAGAAAAAAAACAACCTACAATATTATTCAACGTCAACCAAGAAGGAAAGCTCTGAAGAAATTTTATGTATTATTAAGATCTATTAAGCACATCCAATATGTCAAGAGTAGTATCGTATCTAGAGATGTTGCAAAAAATCTGGGTAATGGCAGTTCAGCCTCCCAGGTCTGGAAGCAGAGGAGTCTGCCACAGAGGAGGGCTGCTGGTTCTCCCACCTGCCAAACATTCCAGGATGAACTACCAGATGTAGTGACCTTGTTTCGCCCAGTCTGGTAATTTACAAATCCAGAAAGTTATAAAATCTCTTTTTCTTGGATACTTTAAAAACAAAATTAATTTCCTGATACCAAAGTTGTTAGTATGGTCCTTTTTAGAGGTAAGAGAGCAGACTAGATGATATCTCAAAATTCTTTCCAGACAAAAGTTAATATCAATACAAAAATTGATGCATAATTTAAAATGAATGCTATTTTAGTCTTAGAATGCATCAAGGTCCTCAAGAAATTCGCTTGGGGGATTTCCTGGTATGAGGACAATTTATTGTGGGCAGCCATCATCTCCCACATACTCAAACCTATATCTCAGTACTATTTTTGATACAGATTTCTGTCTAATAAAACTATGTGTTGCTGTTATAACCCTCTGTTAAGCCACAGATCTATTACTTATGCAGAAGGGTTACTGAACAATGGCCATCAGCACTTTTATTAAAGGAGGAGATAATGATTTATTCCCTGGCAAGTAACAAGCCTGCTGTATCATCCTGGACTACTTTTAAATGGATGTGGGTTTGCAGCTCCAAAGGATAAAATTAAAACATGCACACTCTCACACCGGCATTATTTATCAAACTGACAGTGTGACCATTTTTCTTACAGCTTAAAATGGCACATCGATGATAATTACTTTAATCTATTTTTTAGTACACCATAAGATGCTTGAATTGCTGATGTAATTTTGAAGTCAATCTTTATTTATAGTCATAAGTCTCCCATGGTGTAAGGATTGGTCATTCATAAAAAGCCAAGTAGAATATTTATTCATAGACCATGTCAACAAGGAGTATATACTCAATTTAGAAGGTAGAAGAAGGACAGGAAATAGAATTTGTTAATTTCATCTCAAACTTTTCATGTCATTTCTTAGATTAACCTTCATGTAAATAAAGTCATTCCTCTTTATTAGCTTACGAGAGAAGGTCTCCTGACTTACTAATTCTAGCTGGCTGTAAGAAACCTAATTCACTTACCATTTATTCAACAAATATTTGTTTCATAGGTTCTATGGGCCAACATTCTGGAAGTTTCTTGAAAGGATATGACTATAAAGAACCCTACGATATTGATTCCATTTGAACAGGGACTTTGGTTGGCCTCTCCATTGCTCTATGCCAGGGACAGAACTGTAAGCATTCCGTAATTATTTATTGAGTATGCATGACATAGTCTCTGATTTCAACAAATTTAAAGCCTGATAAGAAAAGTTGCCACTGAGTTTTTAATGTGTCAGGGGGCCTGTTTTTCTGTTGTCACTCAGAATGTGACACAAGACTCCTGTCTGATCTTAGGTCAGTAAACTTATCTCAAGTTCTCTCATTCTCTCCAGCTCCACCCAAAGTGGTGATAGCCTAATATGTAGGAGGAAGAATGATGGGGTAAAACAACAACAAAAAGATGGACTTGTATTTGCACAGGAAAAAAGGAACAAATCTCTTATTATTTCAAAGGCTAATCCAGACACTACACTTTTTAGATAAAAATTTTATAGATAAGAACATTGACTCCTGAAGAGGATAGTTACTTGTTCTGATTTACACAGTTTGTTGCTGGCAGATACAAAACTCAAATCTATGTCTAATTTCCCCTAATACTTTTTATAGGTGAGAAACCTAAATTTAGAGAGATTAACTGATTTATGCAAAATCACACCATTAATATGCTGCAGATCCAGGAGTGCGAGCTGTTTTCTCTTTTATAGTGGTATTTCCACACTGCTTATCCATTTTCTCATGCTGTACATTTCCTACTCATCCAAAGAAGATGGCAGTCTCAGAATTGTGTTGTGGAATCAATGGAGTTAATATTTCCAGGGAGAGAAAGGATTTCATTATTTCATTATTTACCATTATTTAATATTACAATGAAATAGAAGTTCTTTTTCCACAGAAATCATTCATATTTACTTATAATTATATCCTACCAGCTTCAAAACAGATTTGAAAAGTGCATTCATAATAATACAATAGCAATGGTGATTATACAATTTTAAACAACGCCCCATGCAACTGTGAAGGTTGATGGGTATTTCTACTACTATCACAATGGTGAAACAATGTCTTCAATGTGGAAAATGCCCTAACTAGTACTCTGCTATTATGAGAGAGACGGCATACCTCCCAAAGCGCCTCCCAGTTTTCTGGGAGTGTTTTCTCTGCAGCTGAGTCTGGCCCCTGGAGCCGCCCGGGAAGACCTATTATAGATTCTCTGTATGAAAATAATTAATGTAAGGAGAGCAGACAAGGACAAGAGAGATTTCCCTTGAGAGACATAAACATTCTCATTTACCTCATAATAACGAGGGAGTAGTGACAGTCTAACTCCACTGAAGGAATATCTTTTATATTTGCAGCTTGTAAGCACCTGCTACTTATTTCCCTGCCCCATTGAAAATTCACTGTTTAGTGTCAAAAACAAAACAAAACAAAAGAGAAAACTCCACAGCAACAACCATAGTATCAAAACAACATTATAATTTTGAGTTTGGGAATCTCAGGTTTTCTTGGGCCATAATGTCATGTGAAAGTATTGTCCAGGGACTTTGTGTGGCCAATAATGTACATGCTGATATAATATTATTTTGTCAATAATCCTGTTTGATTAATATAATATATAATTTCATGGCTAAAAACTACATGTTAAATATGTTTTTAATTAAACACATTTAAATGTGTATCCAAAGAATACTTTAACTGAAATAATTTCTCACACACACAAAAAATAACTAAAAGCAGCCAAGTATGGAGTTCCACAAACTAGATTCAGCAACTGAGATTGAAGCTATGACCTTAAATTTAACGCTTGCATCTCAGTGTTGCAGTCTTATAGTGTCCGCCTTGAGGGTATTTTTTGCTCTAATTATATAAAACTCTATAATACTATCAAATTGATTTTGAAGAATATTAGCCAACCCATTAGTATTTTGTCTTCACCTTTTCATGGTACATCAGAGAGATTCCTAAGGCATTTGGTCACAGAATGCCTCTCCCGGAGGCTTCAGAAAAGGAATTTCAATTCCAGTGACAACCACTCCATGTATCCTGAAAAATAAAAATAACTTAAAATACTTAATAACATACTGAAAACATCTTTTTCAGTGATTTCCTGAGAGAAAGTAAAGAATGTTCAGAAGCTGAAAATGAAGAAAAGAAAGACAGTTGGGAAATAAATAAGACCTAAAGCCAGATTTTCCCCAGGAAGCATCTGCTTAACCATGATAATCTGAGCTTCTGTTTTGACAGCAGTGCAGTCTGTTGGAAATAAGTAATAAAATCAAGAACTATCCAAAGTGAAGGGTCTAATAGAAGATCTCTGCATAAAATTGAGATCTGGGAGGGTGAATAAGATCTAACAGACTGAAGGGTCAGCAAGATTGCTTCTTCTCCAAGGCTCCCTGATAGTATATAAACACAGTATTGTTCTCAACACCTGAGGTTTTTCAGCCTAGGTTCACACTATGTTTACAGATTTTCAAGTGGTCCCAAATTGGCAATGATATCAGGTAAGTAGTAGAATCCAATGGAAATGCTCTCTGGAGGAAAGAAAACATACCCAGACTTCAAAGATTTATCACAGCTGAAGTTCTAAGGAATATGAGCTCACAAAGAAAATCATGAAATATTTAAACAAATAAGGTGATAGTACTGAGAGCCAACAAAAACAAGATACTAGCAAATACTTCAGATATTGGAATTTATCAGAAAGAGCATGTAAAATGAGTACTTTTCATGTTTTAATAAAGTATTTATTTAAATTGTAAGAGAGAGAGTATAAAACACAGTATGGTTTGATGTAAATGAACCACAATTTTAAAAAATGAAAAATAAAATGTAAAACTCAGATTGAAGTAAAGCATTAGATACAGCTGAAGAAAAAATTATTGAATTAAAAGCTAGATACAGAGAAGTTATTTGAAAACAGTCCAAAGATACAAAAATATGGAAAATAAAAAAGGGGTTAAGATAGAGTGGGCAGATCTAAGATATGGTTAATCAGAGAACCAAAAAGATACAGTAATAAAAAAAACCTGAATAAAGCAATAACCAAAGGAATAAAAACAAATAATGTTCCTAAATTATGGAAAGACACAAAATCCAGAAACCCATTGATTGCCTTAAATAGCAAATACATATATGACTATATTTATCATCCAACATTTTTTTTGAAAGAGGGTGCAAGTGAGTAAAGGGTAGAGAGAGAATGCCTTGTAGGAGAGAGAGAAGTGAGGCTCACCCAAAGCAGGGCTTGTCTTCCCTCGAAGTGGAACTTGAACTCAAGAACCATGAGATCATGACCTGAGCTGAAGTCAGATGCTTAATCAACTGAGCCACCCAGGTGCCACAGTCATCCAATGTTTTTAATCAATCTCTGGAGCACTAAATGGGAGTGTGGCATCTATAGAAGCCTGAGTCAAAGGAATGGTTTTCAACTGACAGCTACCATGGAAGACAGAAGCAGTGGAGATTCTCTAATGTACCTAGAAAAAATAAATGTCAACCTAGAACTCTAAAGGGGCAAAACTATCTATCAAGTACAATGATGAAATTCTGGGTTTTCTGTATTGATATGAAAAATGAAAGTTAACCAAAAATTCTCACTGAATAAAACTTTAAAAGTTCTCCTCACTCAAAAAGAAAGAGGGAATGACTGGTAATGATTTTGGTAAATCTATAAATATATTTTGGTAAGTATTTTAAGAAAAATAATAATAAAGTCTAGTATGAGTGTATGGCTTTGAAATACTGATTAAGAAAAACCATTAGACACGAATAGGTTACAATTTATCTGGGGAATTATTATCAGAGTTAAAGCAGATTTGACCCCAATATATTTCAAATACATAAAGATACACTGTTTAGTAAAACATGCATGTGAAACTATCTAGGGTAATCATTAAAAAAGCTATATAGAGTATAATTTCAAGATAGTGAAGTTTAATAATAGAGGATCAATAAAAAAATAAATAAAATGAAACAAACAAATCCAAATCAAATATAACAATTCAAATGAAGAGAAGAAAGGACGTAAAACATGAGACTAAAAAGGTCAAAAAGTAGAAAGTAAAAAGTAACATGTAGAAATAAGTCCAAGTATATCAGTAATTACAAAAGAGAGAAACTTTTCTGTTAAAAAATAAAGAGGTTACACCAGGTTTTTTAAAAATATAGCTATAAGTCATTTACAAAAGACCTATTAGATACTGGGACACAGTAGAAAAAATATATACCACATTTGTGTTCAAAATGAAAGAAAACTGAGATTGTATTATAAATACTGTTTAAGATAGATTTTCAGGGGCGCCTGGGTGGCTTGGTTGAGCGTCCAACTTCAGCTCAGGTCATGATCTCACTTACAGGTTCAAGCCCCGCATCAAGCTCTGAGCTATCAGCACAGCTGACAGGACAGCCTGCTTCAGATTCTGTGTCTCCCTGTCTCTCTGCCCCTTCCCTGCTCATGCTCGCTCGCTCGCTCGCTCTCTCTCTCTCTCTCTCTCAAAATAAATAAATGTTAAAAAATTTTTAAAAATAAAATAAAACAGATTTTCAGACAAAATATTACTAGAAATAAAAAAATAGCTCCCTAAATTTCAATTCATTAGAAAGATAAAACAATCATTTTACATTTAATAACAAACCCTCAAACTGCATCCAAAATTGACAGCTCTAGAAGGAGAGACAAATTTCAACATCACAATGGAAAATGGTTAGATGTGTCTTGGAATTTAATAGATTAAGTTGACAAAAATAATTGGTAAAATCTGTAATATTTGAACATTCTAATAAATAAGTTTATTCTAAAGAGCACACATGTTTATGCACACATTTTATTTTATGACATACTTGGCACATAAAGAGTGTTATAATATGCCAAAAAACCCTTGACATTTAATCAAAACAATGAAACCAAAGGAGGTATTGGGGGGCATTAGGTTTACCTCTTTAAATAGTATAATGGTCCCCTTGTAAATATACTTTTCCACAAACACTTCAAATAACTATTTTACTGGAATTTCACATTTGTCAGTATAGTCCCCAGTTATCCCCTCTGAAAATGCCTATTAATATCAGAAATACTGGTGATATTCTGCCCAATCCTCATACTACCCTTTCAGTCATTTAATCAAACCTTTGAGACATACAGCATACCTGGACCGAGGAAAGCATCATGAATAAGATAAAGCCCCTGCCTACACAACGTTCACATTTTAGTGGGATAGTAACATAAATAGATCATAAAATGATAAAGATGTTCCTGAATATCCCATAGCTGTTGCTCTAGATGCATTAGTGATGAGAAACAACAGACATATCACAAATATTATGCACACATCCAAACAGCAGCAAACTCCCAATGTCTCCGGGAACCCAGGCATTCAATAACCCTAAATCGTCCATCAACATGTTGCCTAACTTAATTCTAATTGCACATTCTAATTAAATGTGCAATTAAAATTTTGTGCTAACATCAGTTTAATGCAATATTTTTAAGTCCAATTATTTAAAAGAAATAACAGAGGGAGCATGTATCTTCTTACCTATCATTCAACTAATCCTGCCTGTGAGCTCAGACTACTATGAACAAGGCATAATAAATGGTTCACTGAGTAGACCTTCAATCTCGAGATGCTGGTGATCATGAACTCTGTGACATTTCCCAGAAGCTTCCCTGACATTGTGGGCAGGTTGCCATTATGCAGAACCATAGTTCTATGCTTTTTCTGGCCTATGGAGCCTGGACACTAAACATGGTCAAGACTGTCAGCTGAGTCTTCACACTGGAGGTTCCTGCAGCTTTTGTACCTACCTCTTTGATATCAGCTCAGGTTAATTCACCTCAGGGAGACATAGTGATATCCTTACCTTGCAGCCCTCTCAACAAGACAGTCAGAAGTACATCCTCTCTGGCATCTTGGCAACAAGGTTAGCTCCAAGTACATCCTAATTGTCCTATGAAAAAAAAAAAAAGAAAGAAATGGCAGAAATACGCATTTTCAAGGTCACCGACCTGGTGAATGAATACTCAGTGCACGAAGGAGAATAGTTAGCCATCGTGCCTTCATTCTCTACCCGAAGAACTCAAGGATGGGGGAGCTGGAAGAAAAGAAGGGGGAAGAGAACAGTCAGCCACAATGAAATGAAAAGCCCTATGGGCTAGTTGAGAACTTAGCCACAGAAGCCAGAATTATTTTTCTAAATATCTAATATTTTCAAGAATACTATACTTATCTCTTGAAATAAATTACAATTTTTCAAAAAAAAAGTTCTGAGTTTGACATAACACAAGCAGTTCAAGTATGAAATGTTCTATTAACCAACAATTTTAAACACATGCTTTTTCCAGAGAACAGTTGGACTTTCCAAGACCAACTTGAAGGTGAACAAATAGACTCACTATTTTGGCATGAAGCAATTAAGTCTTAGACACAGAAAGGTTTTGGCTCCCTTTTTGTTTCTTTTAAGGATTGTTGTTCATATTATCCATGGGGTAATCTCTATAATAAAATAATGAATTGTCTCAACTTGAAGCCAAAGTATAGTTCAGAATTAGATCTAGGATGAGCTTCATTCTAACTCTGTGCTGTATAATACAATTACCAGTAGATTATGTAAATGTGGCTATTTAAATTTAAATTAATTAAAATTAAATTTCAAATTCAGTTCTAATCACACTAACCACAAATAAAGTGCTCAACAGCCACATGTAGCCAGTGGATATAGAACATGTCCATCATCACAGAACTTTTATCGGAGAGCACTGTAGATTTTAAACTGGAGTGTATGATACCACTTCTCAGATAATATTATCTGATAAGACCATTATAAGTTGGAGTGAAATTAATCTTCTATTTGGAGTCTAATGTAATAATTAAGAAAACTTATTTTATAATTATTTGTGTTCAGTATTCCCAGGCAAATTTTACAGACTATCACATCTATATTTTTCAAGATGTAATTACATGAAATTACATAGTCTGATATGTTTTAAGGACAGTTACACTTAAGAGATTTCTCAAGCCATCATTTCTTAGCATAACCACATATTATCTATGCAAATGACACTGTCCAGACTTCCCAAGTCAAGTCTACACAGCAAAAATGATGTTGAGTCAAACTAATGTTCAAGACATTTGTGCTATGAAGGCAGCTACTCTGAGCAGGTAAAACTGTAAAACCCATTCCTTAGTCTAGATTTTTCTGAATATTTTTACCACTTTAATATATAAGTCTTTCCTTGACTTCAGTTCACTGTACCTGAATAACTTGCTCTTTCAATGTATTAGTTTCATTACAAATATCATCATGAATCACTGCTCCAGCATCTCCCAGCTGCAAATCAGGCAAGGGCAGCGACATGCATATTCCTGTGCTGGACCCCTGGGTTAGCACATTAGCTTTAACAGCCTCCAAGGAATCCAACTTGATCCCAGGATCTGAGCTAACACAATTTAAATTTTCTAATCTGTTTTGGCCTCCTTGGAGGTGGGGAGGTGGTCACATGAATTACAATGAGCCCTACATAAGTGTGCACTAAGAAGAATATCAAAGAAATAAAAATATCTCCCATAAAAAGAATAGGGGGGAATGAAGAAGGATGATGGTCATTTCCAGGGTTGGAGATATCCTCAGGATTGTTGTGAGGTAGTCCTGGGGGAACCAGAAGCAATTTAAGGGTCAGAATTAGGATTTAAGAGAAGCTATATAAAGACTGTCTAGCTCAGTTTCCTAGTTTAAGAGACGAATGGAAACTTACAGAAGGCAACAGTGTGACAATATAATACAGTGATTAAGACAATATCTTTGAAGTATCACAATTAAATGTGGGCTTTGCTTAGTAGCTAAATAAAGTGGAACAAGTATTTAATCTCTCTGGATCTGTTTCTTCCTTTATATAGTGGAGATTATAACAGTTACTACCACATAAATCATTTGCAAGAATTAAATGGGATAACACGTGTCAAGAGTTAGAGCAGACAAACCTGTTTTCAACTCATGGGGGCAAGGATGATGATAGTCATGTCATCACCCCAAGCCTACCTTCAAGGTAATGGAAGAAGTACAACCAAGTTTGTGACTCCCAGCCTAATGGTCTTATCCATGGATCAGTTGCCTGCACTAGTTCACAATAAACGCAACTTGCTACTTTTTATATTAATTGACATGAATCTCACCAAAGACTCCAGAAATGAACTTCTCTAAGACTGTCAGACGGTATACAGGATAACGTCACCAAACCTCCTAATTTCTCCTTGCTCTGGATTTATTATGTACTAATTTATCTCCAGCTAGTTTTCAAGATGAGTTTTATAAAGAATGTGGTTCTTTATTCTAGATGAAGTCAAAGTCTCCAAAAGCCACTTGGCTTGTGTCAGAGGCACACATCTTGTTTTTCTATTACAAGCTATTATTTCCCTGCTTTACTTTGTTCTGAGTTATGTTGCACTGTGCCTATATACTGTTCCCTCTGTCCTCTCAGGGTCATCCCAGCCCAGATCACCAGAGAGCAGCTGTTTCTGTCTCCTGCAGGTATCCATTCTTGGCCTATGCCCAAACTAGTGCCACAATAACCCAGTTCCATGTAGGAAACTGGCTATTTCCCAGATCTTTGTTGTGTGACAGTGTCCTTAAATGTCTGGACTTCACACCCCTATAGACCCTAGATTCAATTAAAAATACCTGGAGGGTTTACACTGAATATCCCAAATTACCAGTGTGACAAAAGTAAGAACACCTGGGGATAGGTATCTTTTCCCCACTTTTATCTTCATTCCAGATTTCAAGTCATCAATCTAAAGTATCCACTAAAATGGAACTCATGGGGTGCCTGGGTGGCTCCTGTCAGTTACGCATCTGAGTCTTGGTTTGGGCTCAGGTCATGATCTCATAATCTGTGAGATCAAGCCCCACATCAGGCTCTGCTCTGACAGTGTGGACCCCACTTAGTATTCTCTCTCTCTCTCTCTCTCTCTCTCTCTCTCTCTCTGCTCCTTCCCCACAGGCACTCTCTTTCTCTCTCCCTCTCTCTCAAAATAAATAAACATTCTAAAACATAAATAAAATGGAATTTGTGCTTCCATTCAAGTATATGTGGAAGTTACACTTTTCTTGAATTTTGTTATATTTTCTTTTCTTCATATAAAAATCTATACATTTCTCTATACCACCTTCTTATTCAGGAATCTGGATTTACAATGTAACATGCAATACTGGAGAAGTATTTTACAAACTTATCATATGCCATGTTCATGTCTCCTGCTCATACTCTGTCTCTCTCTCTCTCTCTCAAAATTAAACATTAAAAATAAAATAAAATAAAGTGCTGAGTATTTATGAAGAGATAGCCCAGAAGAGAGTTAAGATGTCAATGCTAATTAAAAAAAATTTTTTAATGTTTATTTATTTTGAGAGAGAAAGAGAGAGAGAGCATGCAAACAGGTAAGGGGCAGAGAGAGAGGGAGAGTGAGAATCCCAAGTAGCCTCCCCATAGTCCAATATAAGACTCAAACTCAGGAACCATGAGGTCATGACCTGAGTCAAAATCAAGAGTCAGAAGCTTAACCATTGAGCCACTCAGGCATCCCCACTAATACCAATTTTAAATTGTTTTATTGGTTAGTCTACTGAATGTCACACTGCTAGATTTTGGCACTGCCTTTCTAATGGCACCTTGATTTGCAGAAAATTCACAACTAGCAAAAAGGTTTCTCAACATCTTGAATGTTCCTCTCCCAAGAAGTTAAGTGGCATGTCTTATTATCATGGTTCTTGTGAAAGGAAGTATATCAATTTATTTATTTATTTTTAAATAGTTTATTGTCAAATTGGTTTCCATACAACACCCAGTGCTCTTCCCCACAAGTGCCCTCCTCCATCACCACCACCTCTTTCCCCCCCTCCCCCTTCCCCTTCAACCCTCAGTTCATTTTCAGTATTCAATAGTCTCTCAAGTTTTGCATCCCTCTCTCTCCTCAACTCTTCTTTCCCTCTTCCCCTCCTCCTGGTCCTCCGTTAGGTTTCTCCTGTTCTCCTGTTAGACCTATGAATGCAAACATATGGTATCTGTCCTTCTCTGCCTGACTTATTTTGCTTAGCATGACACCCTCGAGGTCCATCCACTTTCCTACAAATGGCCATATGTCATTCCCTCTCATTGCCATGTAGTACTCCATTGTGTATATATACCACATCTTCTTGATCCACTCATCAGGTGATGGGCATTTAGGCTCTTTCCATGATTTGGCTATTGTTGACATTGCTGCTATGAACACTGGGGTACATGTGCTCCTATGCATCAGCACTTCTGTATCCCTTAAGTAAATCCCCAGCAGTGCTATTGCTGGGTCATATGGGAGTTCTATGGATAGTTTCTTGAGGAACCTCCACACTGTTTTCCAGAGTGGCTGCACCAGTTTACATTCCCACCAACAGTGCAGGAGGGTGACATTTTAGAATAATGGAAGTTATTCCTCATCTTGGTAATGTTTAAAAAAACACATGTTTTGTGCTTTTCAAATTACAAAACCTCAACAAAAATGAAGGGATATACATAGCAGAAAAAGAAATTTGTAGAATTCAAGAGATTTTATTTCACAGGTTGGAAACTGGATAGAAATTGTCACTTACCAAAGACAAATTTGCTTCAAGAAAGACAGCAATGCATTGGCTCACACTTATACTTGGCACATCTGTGGGCGAGAAAAAGACTTGTTTTTACTAATAAAAATGTTTCAACAACAAACTCTCTTCACCTTTGCAATATCTATTTATCTATTTAACAGCGCCATTACTCATGCACTGTTAATTATTCAAAATGTTCTGCATTTAGCCATGTGTCTAATATCCATGACATTTTTATAAATCTTTAAAGTAACTATATGCCTGTATAAAATTCTTTACTGCTATTTGCTACTCCTGTGAAAACCCATTCAACTATTATTAGAATTAGTTTCCCAAAAGATCCATGGAAGCCTTGGAGTGAATAATACTTTGGAACAAGAAAGAAAAATTCATTTGTGAGGCCTTTCAGATATTACATTATTCTTAATGAAGACCTTGGCATAATCTTACCACTCGTTGTAAAGATTGTTTTCCACCATACATCATGGCTAAAGTGCTTTCCTAGAAAATTTTCATTATGCAGTAGTTTCACAAATAAATCTGTACTAAACATACACAAAACACATAGTGAAAGCCTAAGGAACAGTAAGAGAGTATCATAATGATACATGTGAACCCCATCACCAGCAACTTCAATGTCAACATCTACTCCACCCACACTGTCCTGCAATTTTCACTATTTTTCACGCCATATGATTTTATTAGAAATCATATTAGATTTCTTTTATTAGAAAGAGAAAACTTTTTTTAAAAAAGAGAGAGAAAATATCATCAAAATAATCTTTCCTGACTTAGAGTCCAAGCTTTTCTAAAATGTTGAATTCAATACTTATACTGGCTGCTAGGCTATAAAGTTAATCCAATGAAGCTCCTTCTTAGTAAGCACCTGCATAAAATGAAGTTATTGGCTATAGCTGAGTTATTTTGTCTTAGAAAGCTTTTAATTTAATCCATGACCAAAAAAAAAAAAAACCCTCCAACACATTAATTTCTATGTTCTAAGTTCTTACTTTAAACTAACCACTTTGCTTTCTCATTTGTTTCTAAATGTATAAACTATGTTAAAAAACAGCAACACAGAAGCAACTAGAAATTCAACCCAACATACAAATTGTACATGAATTAATGTCTTCAAACCTTAAGACTAGGTGGGATCACACAACATAATCATTTTCCAGTTTGTTCATAGAGAAGGATCTTGAGAACTGCCTTTACCATGTGCAGCAGTAAGTGGGTCCCTTCCACCACATTCAGTCACAGTCACTGGGCTCTAATATGTTCTACATATGAGGCTTCAGTTCAGTATTGAAAAAAATGGGGGGGCTAGCTGTTTCCCTTTGGACTCACATCATATATCAATTTAGACTGAGATTAAGGTCTGAGAAAAGGCAAAAGGCAGGAACCCAAAGTTTTGTTTTAGCTCTTCAGCTCATGCGTATTAAAATGTACACTTTAGAGGTCTTCGTAGGAAAGTAACATCTTTTAGAGAACATATCTGCCAAACATTTTCACCACTTTCTTAAAAATACCACAGTTGTATAATAGAACTATGATTTATAAAGTGTCAATTCACATGCCAGAGTGGCAGGCATTTTTACAGTGACAATAAACTTCCATAGTAGATATTATTATCCTGGGATTCAGAGAGGTCAAGTAACTTCCCCACATGTTAAGAAGCAGATTCAAGCCTCCTCTGACTTTTAAACCATGTTTGCAATAAGACACAATTCCAAAAGCATGCATTTTTAATGGAATGGAATTGCAATAAAATTTTAATCTCTGCTAAGGGGGCAAAAACTGGTTTGGGGAGGTAAAAAAAAATTCTTAGCTGTTATGGTGGTTTGTGGTCCTGCAAAGGGTCACAGTACATGAAGAGATATATAGTATCTCTGTGGTTTTAAAATTTCATGGAGAGTGTGGACAAATAGGAAAAAATGCTAAGAAGGCTCCCTGATTGGAAGTGGAGGGTAATAAAAATTGGTTGAGATACGTTTACATGAAGACACTACATTAACTATTTCATTTTAACTTATTCGGATTTTTCTATTGTATCACTCTTTCCTCTCATAAATATTTGTTTATCTGCCAATGATGTATTGGTAACCTAAAGGAATATACTCTCTGCCTTCATAACAGTTACATCCTGGTGCCTGTCTGCCTGGCTCTTGCATAAGTTTGGCTATTTTAATTATCTCACCCTCCCCCTACTATTTTCATTTCATGTTTAATTTCATTACTCATCATAATTTTTCTCCTCTTTATTCTTTCCCTAAAATTTTATTGCCTTTTGTTATTTTATTTGCCTTTTCTTCTTACCACAGGAACAAATGAAACTAATAGATTACATTGACCTAAGTCACTGTTTAAATAGGGAAATATCGAGTATTACACACATGTAACTTACTGAAATGACCTTTCATTTAGGAATAGTACAGGCCTGGTCTTTGGAGACACAGGTCACATAAGCATATTTAGAAATAACTTTTCTCTTTGTATTCCAAATAAGGCAAATGAAAAACATAAATAAATTTCTTTGCTGATCCACAATCCTGCCATGGGGAATCTTTCCCACCTTTTACTTTTAAAAGTATCTCACTATTCTTCAGAGGGATTTGCAATGCTGGCTCTGAGGTCCATGTTAGGCATAAGGAAGGCTAGAAGTATTATAGATAATATCTACATTATTGAGGGGAGAAAATAGTATATTTAATATGAACTGTAAGATTTGCAAGATTCTTTTCATTGTTTATACCTCTAAATATCTTAAAATATCAATCTCTTTGCAATGAGTATCAAAATATATTCTACCCAAGACAAGGATTAAAAGGTCAATAGAATCAAAAAGTGGCAAACTTTAAAATATTATTATGCTATCAAATTATTTGTTTATGAGGTATATATATATCATTTTATTTTACTTTCAAAAAGCAGAACATGTAGTGTTTGGCCATCCCTTGTGACAAAAAACTATGGTCTAATCAGGCAAGGATTTTCCCTGCATTTATTCCTACAAAGACCCTCCACTGACTGACAAGATAATTACCTGATACTTAAACAATCCAGTGGTACCACAAGCCAAAGTTCTCTTGAAGAGTAAAGAAAGCCCACTTCTTGTATCAACAGATTTGAATTATTAGAATGATGCTACCTTGTACCTCGTACCATTCAATCTATTCATAATATTTAATTCAGTCATTTCTTCCAACGGAACATTATGAAATGACAGCTGAGCAGCCGTGTGAACAACCTCCTACACCACAAGATACAGGAGATGGTTCTCTTCAAAAATTTAACTTTCATTTTTTTTTGAGATCAAGAAAAATATCTTTTATTACGCATTTCACTTCATGCGTTCACAAAAGGAAGGTGTTAGTGAAGTGATTTGGGTCTGAGGTTAATTTTTAAAAAGATGAGTTTTAAAAATTATTTTTTCTCCTTATAGATTACTTTCTGAGAGTCAGTTTTTTATAATCAACATTGTGAGTTGAAAAGGTTGCAGCACCTTGTAGACTATGAAATGGTGCGAGTTATTTTATCAGAACAGTTAATACACTTTCGATGAAGACTGGATCGTTCAATAATTATGATCATGGTACGTGGGTAGTTATGAGTAAGCAGACTCTGCATGAAGTCTAAAACTTCTTCTGGTGAGCTACTTCTAGTGAATAGAAGTGTGGAAGTCACAGAAAACGTCTCAATGTATAATGTATGAAGACGTTCCAAAATAACGAAAATCAAATGTATCAAAGGACTCGATTGCTGAATCGAAGACAGTCTTAACCTTTGACCCTACTGGACAAAACTAAGCCTTGCTATTAGCAAAGAAAACTAAGCATGCCTGGCTAATTGACTGATCTCAAAGCTGGCTTTTCTTTCCATGATTGACCTCCAGGAATGCAAACTCCTGTTGTCTTTTACCTAACATGGTTTCTTTAGATCCCATTTGGCAACATTCATAGGTAAATAACTAAACATAAGGTCTTTCAAGTAACTGAAAACGAATGAATGAAAGATGTCTTGTCTCTAGCAAAACCAACTCCATAACAAATGTCTGTTGTTCTTTATAGCGTGATAAAACCCACAAATATGTGGAATTCATGAAATTATTCACTTCTACAACCCAGACACCAGAAGTAAGAACTGGAAGCAAATTAAGAGTTAGTTCTATATAGTGACCTCTTTTGGTTTATTCTGAGATATGGAATCACCTGCTAAGGAGCTCAATTATTTCTTTTTCACTCTTACTGCTTCTGTAAAAAGAATTTTTTTATACAATTTATTTTTTTAACATATGCAATTATTTTCCGTCATTTACAATACAGTAGTTTCAGTGATACTCCAAACAGAAAAGCAAA
>NC_043713.1:50621560-50626522 GCF_006229205.1 Suricata suricatta
TTAATCACCTAATTTCACAGCTATCTGAAGTGGCAATCGTTATATAGCAGCTTATCTATGATACATTCAAGATACATGATATAATTTATTACTTGCCCATAAGCTACAACACAGCCTGCTTAATACCTTTCCTTAAATTCCACCTCTATACTACAGTATACTTGAGGTCCATGCAAAAATTTAACTTTCAAAATTAATTGTGTATCAATATTCCAAAACTTCTCAATAAGAATTCTTAGGAAACACAACAAGTGATCCTTAATAGGGCAAATGAAATCCATTTTCTTAGACTATTTCCAATGCAATGCTCCTTTTAAAATGAATACATGATTATATGAGCATTCTGTTTAGAGTACAAGCTTTTCTGTCTCTTATAAAAGGCTAGAGAGTTTAGCTTGACCAGGCTTATTTTCAGAATGGGTTTTAGATTTCATGTAACTCTTCTTTTAAATAGTAGAATCATTCTCAATCCACTCTAGTCTATCTAATATTCAAAAAAAGAAGGAGGAGGGTGAAGGGGATGAGGAAGAGGAAGAGAAGGGGAAGGGGAGGAGGAGGAGGAAGAGATGGAAAAAGAAAGAGCAAAAGTTTCATTTTCAGATTTTACAGACATATAAATCTCACAACGGAATCTTCTAGTGTACTGAAAATAGCTAACTTCTGCTTCCCTTCTGTAAAGATTTGACTCTTTGTAGAGAAATCTAGCACAGAGGAGGATAGCTCACCAATAAACTGAAAGGATTTGTGGGATATGCAAATACCTTTTCCAGAGAAAGCCCCAGAGAGAGAGCATGCTTCTGCTCTATTTTGACAGCATTCCACCCTTTTACAATCTGAGTGCCTTGCAATTTTACTTCTGATGATCCCAATGCCTGGTATGATAATGGTCTTGTCACAGCTTTAGCCATAGGCAGTGTGGTCAGGAAGAATTCTTTCCCCACAGGCCAATTTTCTAGATCTTGCTGTATGAAACAAGAAGAAAACACCTTGTCAAATTTATGTGCAGACATAATCGAATAATGCTGAATGGAAGACCATGGGACTTTAAATGATTTATAAATACCTGGAAAATTCCCATGAAACCTGGGTCTGGTTTTGGATTTATAGTGAGAACCCAAATCATATGCTCTACCATTCTCTAAGAATTATTGTTATATCCTACATTTTAAGATGCAAGTGACAGATTTGTGTTATTTTATTTCAATAGTCCTTAAACTGATCCTAATACATATTTTCAATATACTCTTTTAAAAAAGAATACATAATATAATTTTCAGGATGAGAAGACATACATTTATCTCATTTTCATTTTATAACCTTTAATGCATTTATCATTATAATAAAATGAAAACATATCAGTAGCATATATAATAATGCAAGTATAATTTTCAGAACTAATGAATTAATTTCACACTTCATATAGCACTAGCTACATAATTCAAAGTATTTGAAAAAATAAAAACTAAGGGTTTTTTTTCCCCCTCTAGGTGACAATGAGTTCAGTTCATTTAGGGGAAAAACAATTAAATTCTTTACCCACAGCAGCAATTTAGATAAATTTCAACAGACATCTAAAGATGAGAATACTTTATAGCTATTATCTGGAAGATCACAAAATTTGTTCCTAAAGCTGGAAAAAATGGTAATAAATGGTCCATAAGAAACAAAAAAGTACAGCCGACATCTGGTTGTCTCCCCACTGCTTCCTTCCTCATAGAACCAAAGTTACCTGGAGCTCTTAAGTCCTCCCGGTTCCCCAGAAACCCCACTGTGCCTCAGGAGAGCCCTCTTTTCCTCTCAGCTCTTAGAGTGGGCTTAATAGCTATATGTAATCCCAAATCTCTTGCCAATAATTTATTCAGGAATGAGTATGTGACTTTAATTGAACAAGTGGTACATGAGGAGTGATTTTCTGGGAACTGCTGGGAATATTCCTTCTGACTCTCCTAAGAATTTTTCTAAAACAACTTCACCTCCCTTTTCCTGAATACTGCCATGCATGGATACGAAGCCATAATATCTTCAGATATTTTACCAGCCGAGGAAGAAGTTGCTGTATGGAGAAAGATTTAGGCAAGAGACCCCTGAGTAACAGAAATGAAGCCAAGATTATAAGAACCCTAACCAAAACTCTATACCTAAACATTCCATTAAGTCAGCTAGTAGTTTTATATTATTTAATTTGAATTGAGTTTCTATTACTTACAACTGAAATAATGTTATTAACTACAAAAGTTTAAGGCCAGGCTCATTTCCTCTTAACTACTGAAATATACACTAGTAAAATCATTGATTTTTGTTAAAATATTGACTTCAAGTGCCTGTGTTTAAATTAAATATTTAGGCATATTAAGGCATATCTCTTAGATTAAAATCTTAGTATGTTACCATTGACACCTACTAGCAAAAACTCACTTATCAGGTTAGTTATTGCCAAGAGGCAAGGATTGTTTCTTAATTAAACACATATTTATTGAGTGCCTCTGGTGTGTCAGTGGAGATACAGCAATAAATAAAACAAAAATCCCTACCCTCATGAAATTTATATTCTAGGGAGGGAAACAGAAGGTAAAGCAATACATCTATAAAATATATAGTATGCAAGATGGTGATAAGTGTTTAGAAGGAAAATCATAAAGACACAAAAAGAGTCTGAAGACAAAGAGAAAATGTAATTTCAAAAATAGAAAAATAGGAAAGCCTCAGGGAAAGGCTCACTCCTCATTAACATTTGTCCAAAAGCCTCAAGGAAGTGACCAAAAGGGTGGCTCTGTGGTGGGAGGACAGACAGCTACAGGCAAAGGAACAGGGTACAAAAGTCCCTGGAGGTGGAAACCTTCCTGCCTTTTCAAGCCCCAAGGAATGTGACAATGTTAGGCTGCATACAAAGAGGAGAGTAATAGAGAGCAGGATGGAGAGTGGGCCAATCTGTACTTACCAGAGCCTCAGTGCGGTCAAGAATTGTAGTGTACGGTTGTTAGAAGGGATCTGGTTATAAGCATATTTTTAAGATAGAGGCAACAATCAGGTGTGGGGTGTGCGGAAAACATATCAGCCAAAGATGGCTCAAAGGTTTTTAGACTGAAAGAAACAGTTGGCATTAGGCAAGAAAATTATACTTAACTGACTGAGCCACCCAGGCACCCCTTAGGCAAGAACATTATGGACAGAACAAATTTCTTTGAGGGTTATGGAAGTCAGAGTTTGGTTTTTGGACTTCCTAAATTTGAGCTGTCTCTTAGAAACCCAAATAGAGGGGCACCTGGGAGAAGCATTGGACTTCGGCTCAGGTCATGATTTCATGGCTCGTGAGTTCACAGCCCCACGTCAGGCTCTGGGCTGACAGCTCAGAGCCTGAAGCCTGCTTCAGATTCTGTGTCTTCTTCTCTCTCTGTCCCTTCCCTGCTCACAATCTGTCTCTCTCTCTCAAATAAATAAATAAATAAATAAATAAATAAAAATAAAACATTTAAAAAAAGAAGAAGGAAAAAAAGAAACCCAACTAGAGATGTCAAGAAATCACTTGATTCCAGAAGACAGAAGTCTAGAGTTCAAGGGAGAGTCCCAGGCTGGAACAGTTGATTTAGGAAGTGGTAGTTGGTACTTGAAACATGGAATCATCTAACAAGTATATTTATCATAAAACAAGTGTATTATCTTGAGCGGAGGGTCTCAGAAAAAAGCCAGATGATTCCTAGTTCCCATTAGCTAAAGACTTTGAGAAACAGGGATAAAGATGAGTCTCACATGACTGTCTTTATGACTTTACTTCTCTCCATCCATACAGTACATTAACATAGTCTGTAAAGTTGAATGAGGGTTTTCTTTTGTGAATGGATCCATTAGCCAAAATTAACAAAATGCCCAGACTCAAATTGGAATAAATGGGAAGACTGCTATTTATCTCACAAAACAATAAACCTAAAGAAGACCCAGGGCAGGGCACAGGGCTCACCTAGGCCTCCCTGTGATTCTCTTGTCATTGCTCTCTTATCCACACTGGCTTAGGCTTCAGGGAACTACCCAGATGGTTACAGCTGCTCCTGACCTGACAGCCAGATATCCAAGAACAGAAAAACAGATCACTTATTAGAAGAGTATAAAGAACAGTTAGAAATGGTGAGGAGCTAGAGAGACTTATTTCAGTGAATGGGTGACACAGACACAGGGGTTGACAACATAATCAAGAAGGAAGTGATTCAAAAGAGATGTCTTAATGCCTTTGAGCTCATTAAACACAGAATACATTTTCAAATACTTCTAATTACCCTTTTTTCCTTCCATTGTTTGCCTTAACAAAACCAATCTTTCAAACCATTTTTCTTAGTATCCTCCCTCTCTACCTCCATTGCTTATTCAAATTTACACCAATAGCTCTCTGGGCCTACTGCATAGCTATTGTCAGAAATGTGCTTTACTACTTCTCTGGGCACATTTTCTGAATCATATATGGTGGTGATCTTTCCTAGAAAGCTCTGACAAGACATCCCTTCTTATCTTATTGGCCCTACTAGATCTTATTTCCATTCATAAACCAACCAATGGCAAGTAGGTAAGATAACCATCACTAAACTAATAAGGGTTAATGTATGGCCTACAAATAGAGTCCCTCTCTCTAGTGTTTGGGGGAATCAGCATTTAATCATCAGGAAGAAAGAAGGAATTTGGATGCCTGATAGGAAGCCAATAGTATCTGATACAATATGGATAAAAAAGCTCTATGGAAAACAAGGAAAGAGAATAAAGGACAAGTACATTACAGAAAGAAGAAAATATAATAGCAAAAATTAAACAACTATTTTATTCAAAAAGTCCTAACCTCATGAACTAGAACTTCATGAAATATGAAATATTTAGAAGATTAATTTGAATTTATATATAACTTCTAGCACTTAGCATCTTTTTTTTGAAATTTTATTTTATTTTATTTTTTTACTTTATAAAGTTTCATATTTTTTAACA
>NC_043713.1:50626622-50630314 GCF_006229205.1 Suricata suricatta
GTAATTAGACTTATACAGAAATTAGAAGGTTAAGTAACAACTAGTTAATCACCTAATTTCACAGCTATCTGAAGTGGCAATCGTTATATAGCAGCTTATCTATGATACATTCAAGATACATGATATAATTTATTACTTGCCCATAAGCTACAACACAGCCTGCTTAATACCTTTCCTTAAATTCCACCTCTATACTACACTATACTTGAGGTCCATGCAAAAAAGTAGCTACCTTTTATGTAGGAAATGGATGATTAAGTCTTTGGTGTTGTAAAAGCAACTTCTTTTAAACATAACCACCCCCACCACCAAAAAAAGAAGAGGGGAAAAAAAAAAGTAAAGAAAATAATAAGGGAAAAATCCAAGTTAGCATCTTAACATTTTGATTAAAAAAGAAAAAAATGTGAATTGCTATAAAATATCACTACTTTAGAGAAATCTTAGTATTTAATAGTAACAATTTTAGAACATAAGCTGGTTGACATAATATTTTAAACATTACACTGCTGATTCTAGGTAAATGTAAAGCCAAGTTTCATTGGAGGGCAATCTTATAGGTTTCAGAGTATGTATTACTCAGACTTAAATCAGAAAATGGTTGACCACCTGATCCTTAAAATGTAATTTAATGGAGGTACTACTGAAGTGAGAATATGGCAGGGCAAGATGAATGCTAGATTCAATAAACGCTGGTGATGTCGGTCCTAAAGGCAGTTTACAATTTATCCTCTGTCTATTCTCGAAGTGAGAAAACTCTAAATTAATGCTTATGAAAGCAACGCCATCCTTCCAAATCTTTGTTATTATCTCATCAACCATGTATCACAGGTCCTCCAGATTCTGACCTTCACTTCACTTCATTTGCCTCTAATTGGGTCTCTGTCAAACTAATTGCATTTGAGAAGGTTATTCTAAGAAGGCAGAAAAACACCGCATGTTATACATGTGCAGAATTGCCATTTGAATAGGGAAACTCTTCTCTCATAAAGAAATAAAGTTTCTGAAAAGAATAAAAAAATATATGGAACAATTTACTCTTTCTGTCCCTGGCTAAAGGTAACTAAATTTTATCCTTCATCATTTAAACTTCTAGACCACTGAACTAAATCTATCAGTGCTATTGATTTTCTGTTGGACTAGGATAATAGCATGTTTGTTTTTGTGTGCTTTCAATTTCTACATGGTGTTTATTTCCGTTTTTTATTACTGTTGTTTTTGTTAATGAAAAATCATTTAGTAAATAAGATTATCATTATTTCTGTCAGCAATCAGGTTTCTCTAGTAATGAGACTATCAGGTTGTTTGGCAGAGCTCTTTCTCTCCGGGAAGATGTCTCTTACTCATTTTAACTTAGATTTGTAACATTAATCAATCTCTCCTCAATTCTTTAAAAATAATTATAGCACCAAGAAGTAATACAAATCCCTTAAAGGAAGAAAATGGATAAACTAATTGATTCTTCATGAACTAATCACCTGAAGCTTTTGTCATATTAAAATAGTCTTCTCAAGGTCAGAGTTGGTATAATTCATAAGAACTATTGTATCATTTTTCTATGGAAGTTTGAAATATAGAGTTGAAGCCAGTTTCCAAGAGAAGCTATTATCACCTGACAAAATAACTTATGGAAAAATGATGAGGAAAATATTAAGGCTCCAAGATTATCCACCTCTAGCCATCTTTCTTGAACCTTCTTTGCAAAATGATCATATATTACTGATTGTCTGATAATGAATGAGTCATCACTGGAACTCAAGGTATTTCAATATGAGGTGCCACTTTTGGCATCTCATATTGAATGTGTTCTTTGCTATAGTGATTCATTTTTTATTTATAAACATATACTTTGTCATTACTTAGAGCCCAAATACACTGATGCACATAGTCCAAAATTTTTATCTTAATGAAAATTTAATCAAACTATAATCTTAAAATAATGCATGCTGCTAACAAGATCCCATTATGAAAATGCAAGTATGTACTGAAAGCATGTGGTATAGCATCATATCTAGAGCAAGCACAGGTTAAACACATACCTAAAACAAAGTCTCAGTTCATCGTGATGACGGATTCTACCCTTTGCAATAAAACAGTTGCCTAATGTTGAATAGAAAAGTTGTTCTTTTCTGAACAAAAGACTAACCAGTTTGCCATGCTCTTCCCAGGATACTCACTATCCCATCAGTTCTATTTACTCAAGTTTATGGCAGGTGGCTGCCGCAGTAGTTGCCACACAATGAACTTCGTCCATCTTAGCCTGAGTAAGAGGCAATGCAACTCTTAGTGAGGGAGAATGTGAGCAGATTCCCCCCCCACACACACACCCTACTGCTAGTGCACAAAAGTGAGGAGACAGAGGAGTTTATTTCAATGAAAAAGTCAACAACAAAATCAAGAGAGAAGTGATAGAAAACACACAAACACACACACACACACACACACACACACACAAATGTTGCCCTTGTATCAAAAGACTGGTGAATACATTCTACACATTTTTCCTAATTGCCTTTGCTTCTTCCTTATATAGTCTGCCTCAGCACATCCAGCCTCTCAACATCATTACCAAATTTCTTCAAATTCTTTTTCATAGTTTCCCCCCTTCTGATCCTCTATCGTCTTGCTTATCCTGAACCAACGGTGCTCAGGGCCTTCTTCTCAGCCATCATTATGGGAAGGTGCTTTGTTACTCTCCTGAGTGAGATCAAATGTTTCTTAGCTGCCATAAGTTGTTCTTTCTTAGTTTACTCCTCATTTTGCTCTAGTCCATTTTTACATAACTTCTAAATTAAGGCTTAGGAAGTATGGTAAGCTTTCTGAGCCTTTGATTATTTGAAAATGGTATCTCATTATACAATTGATTAAAAGTTTGGCTAAGTAAAGAATTCTAGGTTAAAATAATTTTCCTTCAAATTTTTGAAACTCGCCTCCTTGCTGTCTAACACAATATCTACCTATTGAGACATATATACAGTTTCAATTCCCTTATTATGTTCTCTGGACTTATTTAAGATCTATTCTTTGCTCTTGATATTCTAAAAGTCAAAGTTTTAATCTCACTCTACCACCTCCTTATTTAAAAATCACAACCTAAAATAGAAAATCAATTTCAAATAATCTTAAAGACTTCTAATCCCTCCAAAATTATGCTTAAATGAGTTCTTTTAAACATAATCATACCACCACACAAATTTATCATGTCACTTCTTCAACACTAAAGAAACTGAAGAAATCACTGAATTGCATTTTCAGAATTATGTATTATGAGTAAAGTTCCTGTTCACCCAAGAATCCAGCTTTATACATTGTTTCCTAAAACAAGTATCAATCTCACATAGCACTCACTATATATTATAAAGTATTCTAAATGCTTTACAAATTTTATCACATATAATCCTCTTAAGAATCCTGTGATTTAAGGAAAGGTATTAAGCAGGCTGTGTTGTAGCTTATGAACAAGTAATAAATTGTATCATTTATCTTGAATATATCTTAGATAAGCTGCTATATAACGATTGCCACTTCAGATAGCTGTGAAATTAGGTGATTAACTAGTTGTTACTTAACCTTCTAATTTCTGTATAAGTCTAATTACATGAAACAGAAGTTGGTGTTTTGATTTTTTACTTTGCTTTTCTGTTTGGAGTGTCATTGTAACTACTGTATTGTAAATGATGGAAAATAACTGCATA
>NC_043713.1:50630414-50708413 GCF_006229205.1 Suricata suricatta
GCTATATAACGATTGCCACTTCAGATAGCTGTGAAATTAGGTGATTAACTAGTTGTTACTTAACCTTCTAATTTCTGTATAAGTCTAATTACATGAAACAGAAGTTGGTGTTTTGATTTTTTACTTTGCTTTTCTGTTTGGAGTGTCATTGTAACTACTGTATTGTAAATGATGGAAAATAACTGCATATGTTAAAAAATATGAAACTTTATAAAGTAAAAAAAAAATCAAAAAAAAAAAAAAAGAATCCTGTGAAAAAGTACTGTTATTAGTCTTATTTTAAAGATAAGAGACAGGGGACTCCTGGGTGGCTCAATTAGCCTCCGACTTCAGCTCAGGTCATGATCTCACGGTTCATGGGTTTAAGCCCCAAATCAGGCTCTGGGCTGACAGCTAGCTCAGAGCCTAGAGCCTGTCTTTGGATTCTGTGTCTCCCTCTCTCTCTGACCCTCCCCTGCTCATGCTGTCTCTCTCTCCCAAAAATGAATAAAACATTAAAAAATTAATAAAAAAAAAAAGATAAGAGGGCACATGGGTGGCTTAATTGGTTGAGTGCCTAACTCTTGGTTTTGGCTCAGGTCATATTCTCATGGTCACAGACCACGTCCCATGTCTGGCTCTACACTGCACATGGAGGCTGCTTTGGATTCTCTTTCCCTTCTCTCTCTGCCCCTCCCTGACTCACTCAAGCATACACAGACACCCTCTCTCTCTTTCTAAATAAATAAACTTAAAAAATAATAAATAAATAAATAAATAAATAAATAAATAAATAAATAAAATAAAAAGTGAGGCACAAAGAGGTTAAGCTATTCATAAATAGCACACAACTAGTGAATGGAAGATTCTGGATTTCAGGATTTTCACCTAGGAAATTTTGCTCAGGAGACCATAACCACTAAGCCATGTTGCCTCTCAGGAGCTAACATATCAGACTCCTTAAACACTATACTCTGGATACCCAATAAGCATTTAAACATTACAAATGAATAAAACGCCCTATAGGAAAATATGATGCGATTTATACTCTCATCTTGCTCAAAGTATTGCTTCCTAGTTCTCATCTACTTAGCGTTTGATATATGTGGAGCTTTCGTCAAGTTTAAGCTGACGCTGCTATAAATCTTGCTATATATAATGAGACCCTCAGCAGAAAACTAACCACTTATTTCATTAGTGAACTGAAAACACATTTCCCTCTATTTTACAAAAGATAGATCAAGCCAGGATATATGCTTAAGACCATACAACTTCCAGAAATTTAAGATGCTAGGTGTCTTTTTCAATCACAATAGTGTATGTATTGACTGATATTTGATCCTGAAACTTACCCTTTTCACTAGATTTTTGTTTTAAATAATAAAAAACAAACTCAGAAGTAATACTTTAAAGGTGTTGGGTTTTTTTTTAAATCTTCTTGTGTACTTTTCATAGAGTTATTCTATGCAGTTGTACCTTTTATTTTATCCTCTCCATCCAATAGCCAATGCCTTCCTTAGGGAATCATTCTGGTGCCTTTGGCCTAAATGCCCTAAATTCTAGTCCTATTTCTGACTTTTGGTAGCTGTGAGACCTGACACAAATTTCCATCCTCTCTGAAACTCAGTTTCCTTATTAATAAAAGAGTAATCAGGGCACCTGGTTGGCTCAGTTGGTTAAGTGTCTGACTCTTGGTTTTGGCTCAGGTTATGATCTCATGGTTTGTGGGTCTGGGCCCTGCATTGGGCTCTATACTGACAGCATGGAGTCTGCTCCAAATTCTGTGTCTCCCTCTCTCTCTGCCCCTCCCCTACACTCATTCTCTCTCTCTCTCTCTTTCTCTCTCTCTCTCTCAAAAATAAATAAACATTAATGAAAGAGTAATAAGAATTCCCCCCTTGAATATTTGTTGTGAAGTTTAAAAGCAATATACATGAAGAATTTGATCCAGAATAAGAATTCAATAAACAGCCCTTTTTCTAGCTCAGTAGGGTCTTAAGAAAAAGAAAGTGCACTATGTCTTTAAAAGCAAATGGCCTAACTGGAAGTTTTACTATAAATTCCTTATAAATTATACTTTAATTCTTTCAAAGTTTGAAAACAAATCAAGAGATGATTCTTGGAATAAATGCTCTATATTCCAATCCATAAAAATGAATAACTTCTCAAGGATGCAATTTGTTAAATTGCTCATTTGGGATGAAATTAAGCAAAGGGAATACTAAGCAAATTTTAAAGATTTCTTCCCTAATGCAGATTTCTAATTATAATTATTGAGCAGATCCTTTTCTCCCCTCGTCCATATTAACAACCACATCTTTAAAAATTCTTTCAACCCCCTGCTAGTCAAGTACACATATTCAGCATTCTCTTTTTAGAAAGACCTTCAGGGCTTCAGTTCTTCTATGAACAATTAAATTAGTCTGAGGGTCCCTGGGTGATTAGCTTTCTCCAAGTTGTTAATTAAGAAGATGTATAAGATATACCAAAGACAATTATAAGCAGCCTAATTTGAAATATCTGACTTTTCTAAGTTTGGTCTTGCTTTTAAGTATCTTAAGAAAGAGTCTGAATTTGTTATAAATGAAGTGTTTTTGTCCCTGGCATTGCCTCACTCAATCAACCTGAAGGTAATGACAGAGGCCTGAATTCACAAGGCAGAAAAAATGATGTCTTCTCACATGCTAAGAACAACGCCCAGTAAATGAGTCATTTTCCCTTACATAGTCATACACTTAATTTCCCCTGCTCTCTGTTGCATAACTGGTAAGTGACCATTTTCTGTGTACATAAACAGAGTCAGTACTTCCTTACTCAAGAATGAAAATATCTTGTTCAATACTAACATCGAAAAGAAATGTTAGTAAGACAGCATCATGATTTACTTATATCTTATGAAAGGTAATGATGCTCGAAGTGTCTGCTGCATGTCATCTTTTCTTATGTTTGTGTTATTGTTTTTAAAGCAAACTTATAAACACCAACATCCTAAGGTACCCTTAAAAAACTGCCTGTGTATACCCTTTAGTTTCATAAGGAATTGCATAATTTAGATTTTGTTTTAGATTTAGTTTTCTAAATACCCTCAGTTATTAAAGTTATCTAATCCAAATATATTAAATGTGACACATAATATTAAATTGTCAAAATATAAAATCTTTGCCTTTACAATTCTATTCTTAACAATTCATACTAAGGAATTAATCCAAATGGACACAAATAACACAATGTTCATCATCACAAAAGGTATATGAAGTATAATTATAGAATATTTGGGTATAATTTAAATTAGTAAATACAGACTAATAAAAAGTTTTGAATTCTGTTCCAAAATATAACTGTTGATATAAGGAAATGTTAATAAGTAAAAAATGTATAAACTAATATTATAATATGGCTCAATTAAATATATATTCATATATCAGTATTTGTATATATTTGTACTATACATACTATATACATATATTATATATAGCCAAATATATACTATATATATGTATGTTTATTAGTTTAGGTAGATGGATATGTAGGTGCATAGCTATATATGAAATAATAAAAAGTATATACCAAAATATCAGTAGTGTTCTTCCAAATGGTATGATTAGAGAAAAAATTTAATAATCTTTTTATGTCATTGTTTATTCCATGTGCTATATAATGAATATTTTTTATAAATAATATATATTGTTTTGATTTAGGACAAAAATCTCAGACATTGAAATAAAAAATTCTCAATAGCAATAGTTATGGCAAAGACAGCTAATTACTTCCTTGTATCTAGTCTTTATCTTTTTACTGAAAGAGTAGTAGGAAACCCTACCTGCTGCCTGGAGTTAATTTTCTACCTTCCCTTGTAGCTGGGCATGGCCAAGTGGCTAGGTCTATGTCAACGGAATGTGAATAGAAATGCTTCCCTTAATGAAAGCTAATAAAATGGGAGAAGTATATTTTTGCCCTTCCACATTTTCTTCTATGCATGGCCCACAACAATGGAGATGGACTTGAAGATGATGCCAACTGAAATGGCAGAGCTTAGCTTCAGAGGATCCTAGGTCCCTTTTGGCCAGGAAGCCAATATTCTATCCCTAGATTGTTTTTGTGAGAGAGAAAAATAAGCTTGTATCTTGTTTTGCCTGTGTTCTTTGGGGATTATTCTCTTCTGTGCACCTGCTACAGTCTCCCCAACATTGGTCCTTAGAAATCTTAGCAGTTATACCAATGGACAGCAGCAGCAGTAAAAATTTCTTTAGCAAACTTCAGAAAAATAGATGCCATATTATGTCCATAAAGAACCAGAGAAAAGGGGAAAAAATCAACAGGACCCACAGGGCAGTAAGACCTGGAGCTATTTATAAGAAATCTGAAGGAGGTGGCATTCCCACATAACACGTGGCCATTTTTACTGATAATATTCTTGCTACAGTTCACTAAACCTTTAAATGGCATTGGTTCACTCCATCAGCTTATTCTTCCTGACAGACAAGTAAAAATCCGTAAGGATTCTTTTCTTCAAACTTTCTGCATAGCTGAAATATAAAATTAATAAGTTTTGTGACCTGATCATTTCCTGACACGGTGCAGTGTCTCCCTTTCAAGCTATACTATTTCATGTTTAATTACTGCATTACAGTATTTTTAAATTACTAAAATTTTCTCAATCCGTAATGAAATTTCAAAAGCGAAACCGGTACTAGGTTTAATCTATGACTATTCAATTGTATGACGACTTCCTCAGGCACTTTGGGTTTAATTTTTCTAATAGTTTGAATTTAAAGTTTTTAAAACACAATGAAATATTTGTAGTATTTTATTCCAAAGGAGAGAACAATTCAGCATTTCTTTCTTTTCCATTCTATCAAACTCTGCCCCTCTGCCACAAACCTACCATTCTTACCAACTTCTAGAACTGAATTTGCCTCATTTTTGTTATTGGTATTTTGGTTCACCTTCTTGCGCTGGAATTCTTCAGTGAAGCTCTTTCTACAAGCGGTTACATGTTGCAAGCTTGTCCTTCCCAGGAGCTGGAACTCTTTATCATACCCCCAGTGACTGGATAGTGTTCTCCCTAAAACTGAGTCGGAGGCTGTGCCTAACCTAGCTCAGTATCTGTGTCACTCTCTGAGAGCCAGCTCAGCTGAAGCATGTGGTCATCAAAGCCCTTAGGATAGATTTAAATCACTCAATGCCCAACCCTAGATTTAGTTTCTCCGACCACTGCTGAGATTCTACCTTGCCTTTCAGGCAAGCTCATCCAAGAAACAATCACCTATGATTTCAATTTTCCTTTCGCTGACTTTATAAATCAGTGACAGTAAGATAATTATGATTTGGTAATAATATCAAAGTCTAAATGGCTTAAACATTCCAGTGCTCCAGAGTTAGCTCAGACTTACCAGTAAATGATTATCCAATAATCCATGCATGGATAGAAAGAGATGAGAGAATAACACAGAATCATATACCAGCTCTCAAACATTTTATTAATTAAAAGCTGCATGTATAACTTAAAGAGACTAGAAATTTCAATCCTCCAGTATACCCAGAATGAGAAGAGAACAAAGTGTTAGTAGATGCTGTTAATGATCACCAAACCTTGCTAGTTACAGTATTTATATCATTTTCATTATCATAATGCCATAACATTATTTATTAAGAACCACAACAAAAATATTAATATGTGCTAACACTTATTGAGCATACTGTGTGCCTTATGTACCACATATACAATAAGCATTTTACATGAATATCTTAATCCTCAAAACAATTGTAAGCACAAATAGGACATTTTAGACAAGATGGAATTAAGGCCCAGAGACTATTAGCAATTTGCTAAAGGTCACATAGCTGGTAAGTGGCAGGTCCAGGATTTAATCTAGATCTGTAGAACTCTAAAAACTTTGAAATTAATACAAATAGAGATTTATGGAGAGTATTCAGAAAGAAATTGCATATCTACATTCAAAATCCTGGTAGTTATGCCTCTGAGAATGTAACTTCTAGGAAAGGTGGTTGTACTACATAAAAGAAATCAAGTTGGGGCAACACAAATGAGGAGATTCTAGCTTAGGCTGAAAAACTGAATGACATCATGAGGTTAGTTCTAACCTGTGTATGACCAGATCATGAAAGAATAATTTAATTCACATGGACATAGAGGAGCCAGGCAGAGCACAGATAACAGGTCAGACAGAGAGAAATGAGTCAACAAAAAATGTGTAGAATGCAAGACCTGAGGTGCCTGAGGACAAGGTTTTGGTTCATTTTAGCAGAAATTATAATTTCATGGTCTTAAGCCATTCTCTATCCCAGAGAAGGATATGATTCTGAGCATCAACTGCCAATAGATCTGGAAATTGATTTTATAACGTGTTCTTTCATTTGGTATGAATACTGGGTAGGGGCTTCAAATAAAAAGTGAAGTGAGAGAGGAAAGTGTAATGCATGAGTAATATGTGTATCTGTAACATATTGTAGAGTAGAAAGGATCGAGAAGAAACCACTGTCTTAGTTTGGGCTGCTATACCAGAATATGATACTATACTAGGTGGTTTGAACAACAAACATTTATTTCCCATGGTTCTGAAGGCTAGAAGTCCAGTTCAATGCTCAAGAGAGCATTACTTGTACCCTAACAATGAGGAAAAGTGAGATAATCCACAAAATCATAACTTTACTAGAGCTCATTAGCTAAATTTGCAAGGCAACCAGGTGAACTGATTTCCAGAGTGAAAAGCCTTTGTGAAGAGAAATGAGATGTATAAAGTGATATTCTTTTGGCAGAACACAAGAGAAGGAGCTGTCATCAGCAGAGTGGTCTAGAAGAAAATAGCTAAAATATTAACAAATTCTTAAAGACCAAGAATGGGCTAGCATCCCTTGGACCCTCAGACACAAGGTGAGATTGCACTCACTGCAACCTCTTTTCCTCTGACCTCCACTTAGTGCTCAAAATAAAGATTAGGGACAGAGAAGAACTTAGAGAGGGCATCCGGTGGTGCACAAATGAAACCCAACCTTCTTTCTTAGACTTTTTGTTTTTTCTTACATGACAATAGCTTTAGGCTGCTGGAGGAAGGGCAGAAAACCCTTCCACCCCCAGGTTTCAGGCAATGGAAACATGCAGTCAAGGGAGAGAAAAAACTATCTATCCCTTATGGTCAGATGAGCTTGGACATCCTTTTGCTTATCACTCACCATTTGCATTGCAGCTAGTCACAAGCAAAAGAGGCCTCCCACTAGGGGAGAAACAAACAAACAAAAACAACTCTTGTCACCTGTCCCAAAGAAAGATACAGCGCTTCTGAGGGAAGAGTGAAGCAAAGGTCCCCCATTCCTAAGAAAGGAGTAAGAAATCTGAACACAGAATCTTACAGAGATCTGCTCAAATTCTTTCCTGCATAAGACCAACTCCCACCCCCTCTTATTAATAGACTAGACACAGCAGATGTAAGATTCAGTAACTTAAGCTGAAATACACAGTTTAAATCTAAAGCATTAAGGGAAAACACAGAACAGAGCACCCACATGTTATAAGACTATCAAATAGTCTAGTATCTTATAATTGAAAACTCATAAGAAGAGAGAGAAAATGGAGAAGAGGAAATAATTAAAATATAATGTAATTAGAAAACTACAAATCTGGGAACCTCAAACAATAAGCCTGATAAATAATAATGTGCACATGAGCACAGACATGCGCACATGCATACACACACACACATTTTGGTAGATACCTCATAATCAACAGCTGAAAACAAAAACAGAAAAGAAAGCTTAAAGAGAGCCATAGAGTGGAGAAAAGGAACAGCAGACACAAAGGAACAAATACAAGCTTTAGAAGACAATTTTCTAAGAAATTATACAAACCAGAAGACAAATAATTGACATCTAGAGGTCTGATAGAAAAAAAATCAGCCTAGAATTCTATACACAGCAAAATTATCTTTTAAACATGAAGGTTAAGGGAAAAAAGTCTAGAGCTAATGAAAGTTTAAAGGAATTTCTTTGGGCAGGAATATGACACTAGAAGGAAACTTGGATCTACAAAAAGAAATGAAGAGGGCCAGAATAGTGAAGACAAGGGTGAACTTAAAACATTTTTTTATTGACCTTTTATAAGGTAGTTGATAATTTAAAGCAAAAAAACCTACAAATGCATTTCAGGGTTAATAATGTATATAAAAGTAACATATATGATGATGACAGTGCAAAGGATGGGCAGAATGCAAGTTTCCTATACGAACTGTGAGGTAGTATAATACCATTTGAAGACTGACTGTAAATTGAAAATGTATACCAAAACCCTAGTACAACCATTAAACAAAATAAAAAAGAAGTCCAATAAGCCAATAGTAGAGGATAAAATGGAATCATATACATTCACTAATATGTGGAGGTTTCAGTATTCCTTTCTTAGTAAATGAACAATGAGGAAAAAACATCAGTAAGGATATAGATGACCTGAACCATATTTTCATCCAATTTTATATAAAATCTGCCAATGAACAGCTGAATATCCATTCTTTCCAAGTGCACATGCATTGAGATAAACTGTGCTGTGAGCCATAAAATATATTTTAATAAATTTAAAAGTTTAAAGTTATACAATAGTAGGTTATACAAAAGTAGGTTATACAAAAGTAGGTTCACTGAACATAATGAAAATAGGAGATCAATAACAGAATAATATCTCAAAGATTCCCAAATGTTTGGAAACCACCTGTTTTGGGTTTTAGTTTATTTATTTATTTTGAGAAGACAGAGCTGGGGAGGGGCAGAGAAAGAGGGGTATAGAGAGAATCCCAAGCAGGCTCCAAACCAGCAGTGCTGAGCCTGATGTAGGGCTTGAACTCATGAACCATGAGATCATGACCTGAGCAGAAACCAAGAGTCGGACATTTAACCAACTGAGGCACCCAGGTGCCCCAGAAACATGTTTTTTGCTAACTCATGGGTTAAAGAAAAAAAAATCACAGGAAAGGAAAATAGAAAATGGTTTTGCAAGAATTTTAAATGATAATGCAACATATCAAGATAAGATGAGTCAAACTGAAGCAGTGCTTAGAAAGCAATGGTCATATTATAATACTTAATGATATAAGTTTGAGTAATCACCACTGTCCCACCAAATTCAGGAATAAGACAAGACCATCTCAGGAACACAATCTGCTCCAACCATTTATATTCAACTTGGGACTGTAAGTCCTAGCCAGCACAATTAGGAAAAAAAGAGAAATAAGAGACATACAAATTGGAAAGGACAAAACAAAATCATCTTTTTCACAGCAACAATATTGTTTAATTAAAAAATCTCAAAGAAGGTGACAAAAATATGTGACAAATGGCGACAAATATTTGGAAGTTGAAATAAAACTATTCATAATGGCTTCATAAACATGAAATAATTAGGCAAAAATCTAATAAAATATGTGTTAGATCTGTTAAAAAACACTGATGAAAGATATCAAAGTAGGTCTAAAAAAATGATGGAATACACCACATTCATGGAGTGGTAGCCTCAATATAATACAAGATGTCAGTTCTCTCCTAATTTATCTAGAGATAAAATTTTAATCCAAATCTGAGCAGGTTTTTGAAAATAATTAAAAACTTATTATAAACTGTATTTGAAAAAAACAAAAGAACTGGATGAACCAAATAATTTTGAAAAAAAAGTTTGAATCATACTAATTGGTTTTAAGACTAAGCATAAAGAAGTCATCAAAAACAATATGATCCTGGAAAAAGGACAGACTTCTAGATCAAAACAACAGAAGAGAGAGTCCAGAAATACCACACTCACCTGCCTTTCCTCCTACCTCACTGGCTACTGCTCAATCTTTGCTCATTTTATCCCTAACCTCTTAATATTGAAGTGCCCTCAAGGTACAAGCCTGGGACTTTTCCATTGATAACCATTTCTTTAGTGATTGCAACCTGTCTCATGTTTTACATATTACCTACAAGCTTCTGGTTCTCAAATCTATATTCAAATTCTGAATCTTCCCCTTGAACTCCAGAATTCTATATTCAGTAACCTAGTCTATATCTCGACCTGCTTGTCTAATAGGTTTCTCAAACAGTAGCTCCTAAAACAAGCTCCTGATCTCCACCAAACCTGCATTCTAGAGACTTCCCCATTTCAACTAATGAAAGCTCCTTCCTTTCAGTCGCCTACATCAATAAATTTAAAGTAATTCCTTATTCCTCTATTATTGTTACCTGCCACATCCAACCTATCAGTCGATTCTATTGTTTCTACCTTGAAACTATAATATCCACAACCCAACTTCTTCTGACAGCGTCTACCGCTATTATTCCCACCATCAAACCCACCACCATGTACTGATTCCTTCTCCCCGCCTCTTGCTCCAATCCTGCCAGTATATTCCCCCTATAGAACTAGAATGATCCTATTAAAACATAATTCAGAGCATTTTCTTCTGCTGCTCATAACCCTCCAATTACTTCTCATCTCGGAGCAAAACACAAAGTCCTTAAAATGGCCTTCCATGTCCTACCAAATTAGGCCACTATTTATCCCCTTGAATTAATTTATTAATATTTGTGCTTGTTCTCACTGCTCCAGTCACTTTGGCTTTCTGCTGTTTGGGAACAAGCCAGCACTCTCCCTCCCAAGGCCCTTGTATTGCAGTTCTCTATGCTTCCCTAGACGTGGCTCACTCACTCAACTCCTAAAGTCTGCTTGAACATCCTTTCAGTGAGGTCTTCCCAGAATTCTCTAACATTTTCCACCCCCGTCCTTTCTGTCTTAGTCTGTTTGGGCTGCTGCAGCAACATACTATAAACTAGACAGCATTAAAAATAAATTTATTTCTCACAGTTCTAGAGACTGGAGAATTCAAGATCAGGAAGCCTGCTGATGTAGTTATGGTAAGACATTCTTCCTGGCTTGCAGAGAGTCAGCTTCTTACTGTGTCTCACATGGTAGAAAGAGGGAGAGAAAGAGCTCCGGGCTCTCTTCCCCAAATGAATACTGATCCCATTATGGGGACTCCACTCTCACAACCTCCTATAACTATCTCACAAAGGCCCCACCTCCAAATATCATCAAATTCGGGGTTAGAGCTTCAACATATGAATTTTGAGGAGAAAAACACTCTCTTTGTTCAAGGCTCCTAACACTTAATAAATGATATATTTTATTTATAAGTATATATACATATATACCTATATATACAACACAAACACATATTTAATTGTTCTCATTTCAGTATTGTGCATATTCTATGTGGGCAGAGATATTTCATCTATTTTATTATTGTGTATCTCTAGCCATTAGAAAACTGATTGTAAATAAATATTTGTGGAATAAATTACTAAATGATTCCAATAACTGTTTCACTATGAGCTCTGAAAACATTTGTGGAGACATAACAAATGAACTAGAATATACCAAATGAAGTAGAACATACAGTCTTCTACTTAGTAAGTATGGAAGGCACATCTAATGCTTCAAAATTGTTTGTTTCCACAATGCAAATGTGTGACTGATTTTTTTCCCTCACTTTTCCCTCACAAAAGTTTCTAGTTCAGTGAAACAAGTCCTTAATTGTTACTTGTGCTCCCACATAACAACAGATGAATATAAATTTGACTGGGTCAGGTTTTCTTCCATAGTATTTGGCAGTAACTAAATCCATACTGCTCTGGAAAGAAAACACATCTTTCAAACAACTACGAAAGCCTCATGATTCCAGTGTCAACTGTTTAATAAGTTTATGTCAAAAGAGGATACAATTTGACAGAATAACACATAATACAATACAGTGAAATATGGGAAACTACTCAAATGGTAGCATACTACACATCTATTAATGATTTACATTTTTATTTCTATTCTTCATCTTATTGTAATTCTTTTATTGGAAATCTAATCTTCCTACCTCTATTTTAATAAGAGTTATCTTTAATACTAAAAAAACTAAAATTGCCATTTAATATACACAGTTTAAATATACAGTTTTACCTTTGGATATTCTTTCCTGCTTTGTCAGTGATTAATTGACCATATAATTGTGGATTTATTTCTGGCCTCTCTAATCTGTTCTATTGATCTATGTGTCTATTTTTGTGCCAGTACCATACATTTTTTTATTATCACAGCTTTGTAATCTAACTTGAAGTCTGGAATTGTGATACCTCAAGCTTTGCTTTACTTTTTCAAAATTTCTTTGGCAATTCAGGGTCTTTTATGATTTCATATAAATTGTAGGATTGTTTTTCTACTTTGTAAATATATGCTGTTGGTCATAGCAACACTTTTCTAGATATGTCTCCAAAGATGAGGGAAATAAACTATTGGGACTACATCAAAATAAAAATCTTCTCCCCAGCAAAGGAAACAATTAACAAAACTAAAAGGTAACCTATTGAATGGGAGAGGAAATTTCCAAATGACATATCTGATAAAGGGTTGGTATCCAAAATAGATAAAGAACTGATACAACTCAACATCCAAAAAAGAAATACAGTAAAACTTTGGTTTGTGAGCATAATTCATTCCAGAAACATGCTTATAATCCAAAGCACTTGTATATCAAAGCAAATTTCCCCACAAGAAATAATGGAAACTCAGATCATTCATTCCACAACCCAAAAATATGTATATACAAAATGACTACAATAATATAATATAAAATAATAAAGAAAATACACAATATAAAGAAAAATAAAAAAATTAACCTGCACTTACCTTTGAAAGCCTTAATGGCTGATGTGAGGGAGACTAGAGAGGAGAGTTATTGTGTAGGATGACTTTCACTATCACTAGCAGAATTACTGCTACCTGTTGGCTCAATGGAATCTTTTTTTCATGCAACTTTAACAACGAATCTATCCAATGACACTTGCTTTTGCCCCCTTTTGAGGATTTTGTGGAAATGTGATTTTGCATTGACGATCACCCACAATCCCAGAGAGGGAGGGAGGGAGGAAGGGAGAGAGAGGGAGAGACAGAGAGAGAGAGAAGAATCATTGGTTCCACTGTGATCATGTGACATTTAGTACTATTCATATTGCAAGAAAACCCTCATTTATCAAGTTAAAATTTATTAGGAATGTTTGCTTGTCTGCAGAACAAGTTCCTTGTTCACAATCTAAGGTTTTACCACAATCCAATTTAGAAATGGCCAGGGGTACCTGGGTGGTTCAGTCATTTAGGTCCCTAACTTTAAGCTGTGCTGACAACACAGAGCCTGCTTGGAGACTTTCTCTCCTCCCCTGTTCATGCTCTCTCTCCCTCTCTCTCAAAATAAATAGTAAATAAATAGTTTTTTAAGATAAAAATAGAAGGCATAAACAGACATTTCTCCAAAGAAGACATACAGATGGCCAACAGACACATGAAAAGATGCTCATTACTCATCATCAGGAAAATGGAAATCAAAACTACAATGAGAGATCACACCTGTCAGAATGGCAAAATCAAAAACATAAGAAATAATAAGTGTTGTAAAGAATGTGGAAAAAATATTATACTGTATATATACAGTGCATAGTGGTGCATCCATATGGAAAACAGTATGGGGGCTCCTCAAAAAGTTAAAAATTGAACTACCCTGTGATCCAGCAATTGCATTACTGGGTATTCACCCAAAAAATACAAAAACACTAATTCAAATGGATACATGCATCCCTATGTTTACAGCAGCATTATTTACAAAAGCCAAGGTATGGAAACAGCCCAATTATCCAATGATAGATGAATGGATAAAGAAGATGTGATACACACACACACACACACACACACATGATTTTATATGTATATATATATATATATATATATACACACATATACAATGTAATATTATTCAGCCATAAAAATGAATGAAATCTTGCCATTTGCAACCTCATGGATGGGGCTAGAGAATACAATGTTAAATGAAATAAGTTAGTCAGAGAAAGATAAATATATGATTTCATTCATGTGGAATTTAATAAACAAAATAAATGAGCAAAATAACACACAAAGGGAAGCCAAGACAGATTCTTAACTATAGGAATAAACTGACGGTTACCAGGATGGAGGTGGGTTGAGGGGATGGATGAAATAGGTGATGGGTATTAGTACATTTTCTGTGATAAGCACTGAGTAATGTATGGAATTAATGAATCACTATATTGTATACCTGAAACTACACCACACATACTATACTATATGTTAAGTGTACTGGAATGAAAAAAAAAAGATACAACTATGTTGATTATTTATTTTCATACCCTTCCTTATGAATTCTGTTTGGCAAAGTTTTTGGAAAATATATTAGACAATTTTTTTATTTATTCTGATGGGAAAATTAAAAACTATCCACTACTTTTATAAGTTATTAATTATAGTAATGAATAAATAGCAACATTATAAGATCAAATATAATATGTATTTCCTACTTGCCACTAAAATTCTATAATTTGCATGGATATAATTTTAAAATATTAAGACAATTGCCAATTATTTCTGATGTAAAAAAAGTTACAAACACACATTGGTTAAAACATAATTATAGGTCACAAGATCTCAAAATGCTCTATGATGAAAATTGGACTCATTCCCTGCTTGGTGTTTATCAGGTATTGCTAAACCTAATTAAGAGTGTGAAAGGTTGGGGAATCTGAAAGGAGTAGGATGCTGAATGCAAGAAATAGGAGTGAGAGGTGCCTAGGAAAGGTTCTGAACTAAAATGTAAGTGATTGAATGATTTCAAAGTTCCTACAAAAAGGAAAGCAAGAAAGAACAACCTTTTGAAGATGGTATTTCTAAAATGTCCATGAGATTTTATATGATTCTACCATTTCAGTTCATTCTTCTTATTTAGGGATTACATATTTGAAAGTCATCTTTTTTAATGTTTATTTATTTATTTTGAGAAGAGAGTGTGTGAGCAGAGTAGAGAGATGGAGAGAGAAAATCCAAAGCAGGCCCCATGCTGTGCATGAAGCCTGATGCAGGGCTTGATCTCTCAACTGTGAGATCATGACCTAAGCTGAAATCAAGAGTCAGATGCTTAACTAACTGAGTTACCCAGTTTTCTGGCACTCTTTATGTGCCAAACAGTTTTTTTAAAGGTTTACATGTACTAACTCATTTAATCTCAACAATAATCCGGTGAGGTAGGGAGGATATTATCTCTATTTTACAAAAGAGGGAAACAAGGGACAGGTATTAAGTGAATTGCCCAGAAAAGAGCTGACCATCACTCAGAATCTGGTTCCAAATGGAAGACTGAGGACAATGACAACCTGAATTCAGGTTAAAGTGACTTTCACTTTAGCTTATTTCCAAACTAGCAGAGAAATGGTGCAAAGATTAAATGGGATAAGAGCATTAGAGAAGGGATATGGCCCCTGTTGGCTGTTGGTTCTTCCCAGAGGCTCATGGGAATGTCACTGAAGACTGGCTACAGGGAGAAATCCCCCAGGTCAGGAGTATGCAGGCCCACAGTTTGCTGGTTACCTCTGGGTCTCTCTTCTACCACATGGCTGAAATTCTTGCCATACTAAATTACCTTTGTCCCTGTTTGCTTCCTCTTCATAAACTGGCCCCACTGCAGCCTTGACCATAGCTCACCACGGCACTAGTGTCTGCTTATATCACAGCCACCTGAAGTAAATGGTTTAGGGGCAGGGGACTGAGCTTGTTGCTTATCGCGGCGGTAAACAAGCATGGTCTCTGGAGCTAGATGTTTAGGATTCAAATCCTGGTTCCAGTACATTTTTTAAATCTGTGACACCCTGTGTAAATTGCTTTGCAGCTCTCTGCCTTAGCTTCCTCATGTATAAAACTGGTATAATGATAGTATTTAACTTTTGTGAGGTTTCAGTGTGTTGACACTTGGAAGAGTTGGCAGGCCCATAGTTAACTCTCAATGGATATTAACTATTTGCCTTATCACTAGCATTATTATTGTTATTATTTTCATCATCGTTTTACATGCAGAGATTTTTCTGCTCCTGTCATTCATTCATCTAGGAAACAAGTATTCATGCCTACTGTGTATCAGGTACCCTACTAGGCATCAAAGACATAAAAAACAAGACCACACTGTTGCTAACAGTCTAGTGAAGCAGAGCACCAAGTAAACAATCAGTAGAGAGTGTGACAAGTGCCTTCATAATAACATCAATGTAAGAGGAGCCACCCGTCACCTCTACCACACTCCAAATCCTGTCTCTAGTTTTATCTGTTTGGAACCCAGGACACATGCTCCCCGAGAAACAGTTTTAGAAATTTCCACTTCATATAACCCAACTTAATTCATAGTGCAGAATTAGACAATGATTTGGCTTATTTGAATTGTCATTCTATTATGTTCTCTTTCCTCTCCACCTCCTCATGTATTCTTTGCATTTGTGCCAGTAATAGCTGAAATGAGGGGAAAAAATGGTTCCAAAATGAGCAATAAAAATGCAAGTAGTGGCTAAAAGTCAGAGATATCAAGAAAATTGAATATCAATAAACTAAAAAACCATGTGTTTAGAGTGCAATTATGCATGAATGCCAGTTATTTACCAAGCCCTGGTAAGAATCCAACAGACTCTTTCAGAAGCTCCATTCACGATTTCTCACTTTTCTCATAAAAGCTATATTGATAAATATTCAACATATATTGTCAAACAACATTTTACCCCTCATCCTACAAAAAGAAAAAAGATCATGCTGCTAGCATCATAGCAATGAATCTTAATTATTTACTTTATCTTTTTCATTAGAACTTTTTTCCTAAACCAGGTAAAGAAGGAGAGTTGGTTGTACAAATGTGCAAATGGACCCATAGACTTTACTTGCGTTATTATGAAAAATATACTTATTCACTAAAACATGTCATGTGAAGATATGGCAAGGTTATAATTCAATGCTAATGCTTTAGCTCTGTTTGGTTTCTCATACTTCATGTGCTTCCTTTGGCTCCCAGAAAACAGATATTATTGAAGACCAGTTTATTCCATAAACATCGATAGACTGCAATTTGACATGTAATCCATCAAACCTCTCTGCCCACCTGAGAAAGGTTTTCAAAGGTTTTCCCAGTGAGATGCCTAAATCAAGAACCCTGGACTAATTTGCTTAAACTGAAACAATAAGAATCTTTATAAGCAGGTGAGGAGAAGCTAAAAAACATTTCAACGACCCTATATGAAGTAAAAGATTGCTGGCCTTGGTTAAAATCCAAATAAAGTAATTAGTAGAGAATTCTCTATTTGTCAGCCAGGGAGGAAAGTCAGTGAGTAATAGAAACACAGACACGTATTGCTGATCTGTGTTTTCAAGTCCCCATTAGAGAAAAGAGAAGTTGTTTTTTCCATGAGGCCCCTGAGGCCATTGGCCACGTTTTACCACATTTCTCAAAAATGACTCAATTCCTCCTGCACCTGATTGTTACTTGTCTACTAACTTATTTTCTTTCTCCCCCATTTGGTTCTGTCATCATTTTACTGCTCTTTTTTTTCCTATCATTAAAAAAATAAATTCATTGCCATCTTCTCCTGCCCACTCCCCAGCTGGTTTACTTCTTTCTTATTTTGATCTCAGATGCTGAAAATGTACTGGACATGCACATACACACACATACATGTGTGTGCGCACACATACACATACATCCATGTGTGTGCAAACACACACACACATACATACATGTGTGTGCACACACACATACAGCTTCCAAAATGATTTGGTGCAAATGCAGGTGATGGCTTTCAAGTCAAAGATTTTTGGCCATGGATACCAGGTGAGTTTTCATTGTGGCAAATAATAAAGGAACTAATTTATTGTGCTAAAATAGAAAGAGTCAGTCCTGTAAGTTTGGTTTGTCTGCTTACCTAATGAAGCACCATTTATGTATATTCTCTACCACTGACAACTTCCGACAAGACTTCAGGAATGAGCTTAATTACACTGGGGAATTTCCATAGCAGCGAAGCTCCAGACTTGATTACCTGTTATTAAAAAATGCACTCTAATACGAGCAATAATAATAATAATCTATAAGAAGCTCTTGATCTTAGTAAATATGCATTAGTGTCTAGCTTTTAAGTGTACTCTTTGCATACTTTTTAAAAAGTTTATTTACTTATTTGAGAGAGACAGAGATAGCATGAGTTGGTGAGGGGCAGAGAGGACAAAGAATTCTAAGCAGACTCCATGCTACCAGCACAATTCCAAACATGGGGCTTCAACCCACAAAACCACAAGATCATTACCTGAGCCAAAACTAAGAATCAGACTCTTAACCGACTGAGCCACCCAGGTGCCCCTACTCTTTGCATATTTTGATGCACATTCAAATTTGTAGCATATGTGACATTTTAACCCCACACTGTCATACAATATGACGTAAAACATAAAAGCATAAAGGGGAGGGAAGAGGTAAAGCACAGATTTTTAGAACAGCAAAACTATTCTGCATGATATTATAACCTTAAACATTTCTCAAAATCCATAAAATGTACACACCAAGAGTAAATCCTAAGGTAAACTGTGGTCTCTGTGTCTGGGTGTAATAATGTGTCAATACCAGTTCATCAACTGTAACAAATGTGTCACTCTGGAGAACGATGTTGGTAGTGAGGGAGGCAGAGAATGACTAGTATCTCTCTGTACTGTCTGCTCAATTTTTCTATGAAACTAACATTGCCCTAAAAAATAGTTTATTTAAAAGTGAAAAATGAGGCAGTTCGGCTAATAAAGGAAATGTGCTAAAAAGTATAAAAGCACGGAGAAGGAAAATGTGCATTTAATCATTACTCAGTTGAAGTTGAACGTTCCTCCTTTGTCAATTTGCTACACCCTTTACCCTGGAAGAAGTCACTGGTCTCCTGGCCACCTCCTAACACCTCCTAAGAGCTTCTTAGAACAGGAACTGCTTTACCCAGGGCCTGATAAACAGCAACACTTAATAAATGTCTGCCTAGTGACTGGAAACATTTTAAGAACTACAGCTTCTAGATTTGGTGATTCCTCCCTGTTTTGAAATCAACACATTTTCTTTTTATAATTTTTATTCCCGTTTGCGTATATCACACCTTTTTTTAAAAATGTATTTATTTGAATTCAAGTTAGTCAACATACACTGTAGTATTAGTTTAAGGAGTAGAACCCAGTGTTTCATCACTTACATATAACACCCAGTGCTCATCCCAAGTGCCCTCCTCAATGCCCATCACCCATGTTTTCTTTGTAGCCAACACTGAAATTGCTGTGACAAATGCCAGCTAAATTTGTTATGGTTTCCAGGTAATAATTTCCTCTCCTAATTATTATTTTTATTTATTATTATTATATTTTGCTCTTCCTCTGAATTATCATTCCTTCTCGACTTTTTAGAAAATAAAGATAAAAATTAAAGATCTACTTAGTGAAATAACTTCACATGAGACCAGGAGTGTTTTCTCCTGTTTCTCAGAGGATAAAAACCACCAGACAGTACTCTCTTCAGACTTTCAATTTCAGTTAAACAATTATATTTCAATTCTTTGAATTCCATCCAGTATAGCATTTTTTGGTAAATCTTTAAGATATCCAGCAAAATAATTGTAATTTCTGCCTCCTAATTGTACTAAATGGGCTTGAACCTCTAAATTTACAAAAAATAATCTTAGAAAAGCTATTAATACTTTTATAATTTGCATTATTTTCAAATAGTCAGGTCTCTAAACATTGAGAACAAAGAAATATGAGTAAAGCATCACACTATATTAATGGATCACTCATCCACTTTTGGAATTTAACTTCAAATCTGCAAGGGATCTGACTCCAGTCAGAACCTGAGGTTAATCCCCATTTGTTCAAATTTAGAAAAATACCACACATTATCATACCATTGGAAGCATTTGCAATTAACAAATTCAAATCTGAGATAATTCATTTTAAAGATGACCTAGATACCAAAACCTAGGCAAGTAAAAGGGGAAAATAGCAGCGCATTGATTAAAGGAACCACATATTATGTTTCACTGTCTTTGAATTCAATGCCTGGTAGACATTAAAATATCTAGATAGGTAGAAAAATAGAAATAGATTTGTTGAATAAAAGAACAAAAGGTTAAGTAAAAACTCACTAGTGTGCTATAAAAGGTCACACTTACTTAAAATTTTAATTAAAACTAAGGATAGAATAACAAATGTTTTCCTGTGAATTTCTAGGTCTAGCATACACATAATTACAATTGAATGTCAAGACTTTGAACCTGTGCTTCCCAGTTTCTTCCTTTTACCTCATACTAGTCTAGAAAGTAGTCTAATAAGCTTCACCAAATTAGTGAAGCTCCCCATCTTGTTCCTTTTAATAACTTCGCAGTGATTATAAATAAAGGTGAGGAACGAAATTATTATTTTTGAGTAAAATGCTAATCACATTACTTTGCAAGTCTTATTAGTTTCTCTTTGAGAAAATCACAAGTAGCATAAATAGCATGTGATGTGAAATTGTCATAGTAAAACTGCAGGGCCTGGCTTAGTTTGAATCTATCTTATTCAAGGATAAAGTTCCAAATATTATATTTTTATGGCAATTACTAAAAATTATATTCCTGAGTGATTTTTGTGCACTAGAATCTCAAAATCTATTTCCCCCAGGATAATTATATTAGAGTAAATCAATTAGGCCAATTCTTATTTCACTGGCTAGGTCAACAATTAAAAGAAAATCAGGTGTATGGTATATAACACCACTGTAGGCATCTACTGAGCTGATGCTAACTATCATATTCTCTATCATATATTTGGTAAGGGGTTAATATCCAAAATATGTAAAGAACTCATGAAACTCTGGAGGGGCCAAGATGGTGGACCAGCATGGAAGTTTTTTCTTTGTTTCTGGTCCCTGAAATAGAGCTAGATCAACACTGAACCATCCTGCACACCTAGAAAAGTGATTTGAGGATTAACATAACAACCTTCACAACCTGAACCACAGAACTCAGCCAGTACCCAATGCGGAGATGTGAACTGGGAGAGAAAGCTGTGGAGGGCAAGAGCTGTTTTTGCTTGCAGAGAGAGGATGGAGACTGGTGGAGAGTAGAAAAAGCATCCCCCGCACTCCACCCCCAGAAGGCAGCTGGAGAGAAAAAGAGTACATAAGGGACTAAATGAAAAAGGGAGATTCTGGAGAAAAGAGAGGCTTTAAATTCCATTAAGACTCTATAAACAGGGAGAGTTCAGAGTCTGAAATACTGCAGCTTTATACTGGGCAGTGCTCTGGTGGGAAGAGCGAATCCCCAGGAGCAGAGAGTGAGATCCTTGGCGTCAGGCCACACGAGGAGAGGTGGTTCCTCTGCTGGGAGAACACTTGGTAGACTAGGCTGTGTGGCCTCCCCACAGGCAAAGATCCCAGCAGACCCCAGAGAACCACCACATTTGCTGGTGCTGGAACAAGGACATTAAGGGGGAAGCCTGGCACCAGATATGTGTTGTGATTTTCCAAAATCCCTGAAACACTTCTGCTATACAATCATGTGAACTTTTCCTGGGGCCAGCTAGCACCCAGCCGCAGTCTCTGGACATTGGCAGCAGTGCGGTCTCCTGAACGTTCATGGGGTAGGCTGGCACCTGGCTGTTGCTCAGTGAGACCCTCCCCCAGAATGTCTGAGAGGGTCAAAAGTGCAGATACTCAGAAGTGAGGAGCTGGGAAACACAGCCTCATCTGAGATAAAACCTAGGAGGGGTGTGCCGCCTGGCAACCTGTGAGCTTGGTCACAGACAGTGTAAAAGTGGGGAGTATAAAGAAGCTGGAGACACAGGACGGGGTGCCCAATTGCTGATCAAGGAACACACAGAGTTCTGGTACTAGAGACTCGGTAGTTGGTGACACCATTTTCACTCCTCTACACATGCACATACACGCCTACAGGCACCACAACAATCCACCCCAGGAAGCTAAGCAGTGCCATCTATTGGAGAACTTAGCACTTACACTAAGTCCAGCCCAACTGGGCCAAACTCGCTCTTCAGGAAAACCACAAGTCTCTCCATGTACTTAGTTTACTGACTATAAAGTATTTCATAGTTCAAATTCTAGGAGAAACCGATGTAATTTAAACTGTACTTCAGTCTGTTTACTGGTCCATCTAGTCAATTTTTTTTCCTTTTCCTTTCTTATTCTTGAATACAGAAAGAGAAAATTTTATTTTTAGTTTCCATTTCTAGTAAAAATATTTTTCTTTTTTTCTACTTTACTTTTTACTTTTTTGCAAATTCAAAGTCTATTTTTTTACTTCAATCATTTCATTTTATTCTATTTCACTGTATTCATTTCTTCAAATTTTTAAACATTTTCATTTTTTTCTTTCCTTTCTTAGCTTTCTCTTTTTTCTCTTATCTATCAAGCTCTCTTCAACAACCAGACCAGAACACACCTAGGATCTAGCATCATTTATTTGATTTTTGTGTGTCTTTAACTTTTTTAAAATTTTTTACCTTATTAATTGCTTTTCTTCAAAATGGTGAAATGAAAGGAATTAACCCCAAAAGAAAGAACAGAAAGAAATGATAGCCAGGGACATAATCAACACAGATATAAGCAAAATGTCTAAACCAGAATTTATAATCATGGTAATAAGAATACCAGCTGGAGTTGAAATCAGATTGAATCCTTTTCTGCAAAGATAAAAACTAGTGAGGATGAAATAAAAAATGCTATAAATACGCTGCAATCTTGAATAGATGCCACAATAGCAAGGATGGATGAGTCAGAGCAGTGAATCAGCAATACAGAGGAGAAACAGAGAACAATGAAGCAGGAAAAGAGGGAGACTAAGGCAAAAGAGCATGACTTAAGAATTAGAGAAATCAGTGACTCATTAAAAAGGAACAACATCAGATACGCCTGGGTAGTTCAGTCCGTTAAGCCTCCGACTTTGGCTCAGGGCATGATCTCACTTTTGTGGGTTCGAGCCCCGCATCGGCCTCTGTGCTGAAGCTTAGAGCCTGGAGCCTGCGTCCGATTCTGGTCTCCCTCTCTCTCTGCCCCTCCTTGCTCATGCTCTGTCTCTCTCTGTCTCAAAAATTATTAAAAAATTCAAAAAAGTTTAAAAAAAAGGAACAACATCAGAATTATACGGGTCCCAGAAGATAAAGAGAGAAAAAAAAAAGGGATAGAAGGGTTATGTAAGCAAATCATAATGGAAAGCTCTCCTAACCTGGGGAAAGACACAGACATCAAAATCCAGGAAGCACAGAGGACTCTCATTAGATTCAATAAAAACTGACCATCAACAAGGCATATCATAGTCAAGTCACAAAATACTCAAGCAAGGAAAGAATCATGAAAGCAGCAAGGGGAAGAAAGTCCTTAACCTACAGGGAAGACAAATCAGGTTTGCAGCATACCTATCCACAGAAACTTGGCAGGCCAGAAAGGAGGGGCAGGATATATTCAATGTGCTAAATCATTAAAATATGCAGCCAAGAATTTTTTATCCAGCAAGGCTATCATTCAAAATAGAAAGAAAGATAAAAAGTTTCCCAAACAAAAATTAATGGAGTTCATGCCCATTAAGCCAGTGCTGCAAGAAATTTTAAGGGGGATTCTCTGAGGGGAGAAAAGATGGGGGAAAGCCCAAAAACAATAAAGACTAGAAAGGACCAGAGAATACCACCAGAAACTCCAACTCTACAGGCAACATAATGGCAATAAACTCATATCTTTCAGTACTCACTCTAAACATCAATGGACTGAATGATCCAATCAAAAGACACAGGGTAACAGAATGGATAAGAAAACAAGATCCATCTATATATGCTGTTTATAAGAGACCCACTTTAGCCATAAAAACACCTTCATGTGGAAAATAAGGGGATATAGAATCATCTATCATGCTAATGATCATCAAAATAAAGCCAGAGTAGCCATACTTATATCAGATAATCTAGAATTTAAAATAAAGACTGTAACAAGAGATGAAGAAGGACATTATATCATAATTAAGGGGTCTATCCACCAAAAAGACCTAACAATTGTAAACATTTATGCTCTAAATGTGAGAGCACCCAAATATATAAATCAATTAATCACAAACATAAAGAAACTCATTGATAATAATACCATAATAGTAGGGGACCTTAACACCCACCTTACAGCAATGGATAGACCATCTAAACAGAAAATCAACAAGGAAACAACGGCTTTGAATGACAAACTGGACTAGATGGATTTAACAAATATATTCAGAGAATTTCATTCTAAAGCAGCAGAATACACATTCTTCTCGAGTGCACATGGAACATTCTCCAGAATAAATCACATACTGCATCACAAATAAGCCCTCAACAAGTGCCAAAATATCAAGATCATATTGTGATTTTCAGACCACAACACAACAAAACTCAAAATCAACCAAAAGAAAAAATGTGGAAAGATAACAAATATTTGGAGACTAAAGACCATCCTACTAAAGAATGAGTGGAATAACCAAGAAGTTAAGGAGGAAATTAAAAAGTACATGGAAGCCAATGAAAATGATAACACTATAGCCCAAAACCTCGGGGACTCAGCAAAGGCAGCCATAAGCAATCCAGGCCATCCTAAAGAAGAAAGAGAGGTCACAGATACACAACCTAACCTTACACCTCAAAGAACTGGAAAAAGAACAGCAAATAAACCCCAAACCAGCAGGAGATAGGAAATAATGAAGATTAGAGCAGAAATCAATGCTATCAAAACACACACACACACACACACACACACACACACACACGCACGCACACACGTGCGCACACACACACAGTAGACCAGATCAAGGAAACCAGAAGCTGATTCTTTGAAAGAATTAGCAAAATTGATAAGCCCCTAACCAGTTGGGTCAAAAAGAAAAAGGAAAGAACCCCACTAAATAAAATCAAGAATGAAAGAGAAGAGATCACAACCAACACAGCAGAAATACAAACAACAACAAGAGAATATTATGACCAACTATACGCCAATAAAAGGGCAATCTGGAAGAAATGGACAAATTCCTAGAAACATATAAACCACCAAAACTGGAACAGGAAGAAATAGGAAATTTGAACAGACCCATAACCAGTAAAAATCAAATTAGTAATCAAAAATCTCCCAAAAAACAAGAGTCCAGGGCCAGATAGCTTTCCAGGAGGATTCTAGCAAGCATTTAAAGAAGAGTTAACACTTATTCCCTTGAAGCTTTTCTGAGACAGATAGACAGACAGACAGACAGAGGAAGGAAGGAAGGAAGGAAGGAAGGAAGGAAGGAAGGAAGGAAGGAAGGAAGGAATGGAAAGAAAACTTCCAAACTCTTTCTATACAGCCAGCATTACCTTGATTCCAAAACCAAAGACCTCACTAAAAAGGAGAATGATAGACCAATTTTCCTGATGTATATGGATGCAAAAATCCTCAACAAGATACTAGCCAACCAGATCAACAATACACTGAAAAATTATTCACCATGACCAAGTGGGATTTATACCTGGAATGCAGGACTGGTTCAATATCTACAAAACAATCAATGTGATTCATCACATCAACAAAATAAAGGACAAGACCACATAATCTTCTTAATAGATGCAGAGAAAGCATTTGACAAAACACAGCATCCTTTATTGAAACTCCTCAAGAAAGTAGGAAAAGAATGATCATACCCAAGATCATAAATGCCATATATAAAAGACCAACCACTAATATCATTCTTAAAATTTTGTTTTTTGTTTTTTATTTATTCTTGAGAGACAGAGAGAGACAGTGAGAACAGGGGAGGGTCAGAAAGAGAGAGAGATACAGAATCTGAAGCAGGCTCTAGTCTCTGAGGTAGCTGTCAGCACAGAGCCTGACATGGGGCTTGAACCCACAAATTGTGAGATCATGACCTGAGCCGAAGCCAGATGCTTAACTGACTGAGCCACCCAGGCACCTCTAATCTCATTCTTAATGGGGAAAAACTAGGAGCTTTCCTGCTAAGGTCAGGAATAAGACAGGGATGTCCACTCTCACCACTGTTATTCTACACAGGATTGGAAGTCTTAGTCTCAGCAATCAGACAACAGAGAGAAATAAAAGGCATCCAAATTGGCCAGGAGAAGGTCAAACTTTCACTCTTCACAGATGACATGATACTCTATATGGAAAACTCAAAAGATTCCATCAAAAACTGCTAGAACTGATCCATGAATTGAGCAAAGTCGCAGGATATAAAATTAATGCACAGAAATTGGTTGCATTCCTACACACCAATAATAAAGCAACAGAAAGAGAAATCAAGGAATCGATCCCCTTTACAACTGCACAAAAACCCATAAAATACCTAGCAATAAACCTAACCAAAGAAGTGAAAAATCTATACACTGAAAACTAAAGAAAGCTTATGAGAGAAATTAAAGACACAAAAAACATGGAAAAATATCCCATGCTCCTCGATAGGAAGAAAAAATATTGTTAAAATGTCAATACCACCCAAGGCAATCTACATATTCAATGTAATATCTATCAAAATAACACCAACATTCTTCACAGAACTAGAACAAACAATCCTAAAATTTGTGTGGAACCAGAAAAGCCCCGAATAGCCAAAGCAATCTTGAAAAAGAAAACCAAAGCAGGAGGCATCACAATCCCAGACTTCAAGCTGCATTACAAACCTGTAATCATCAAGACAGGATGGCACTGACACAAAAACAGACACTCAGATCAACAGAACAGAATAGAGAACCCAGAAATGGACCCACAAACATATGGTCAACTAATCTTTGACAAAGCAGGAAAGAATATCCAATGAAATAAAGCCAGTCTCTTCGACAAGTGGTGCTAGGAAAACTGGACAGTGACATGCAGAAAAATAACCTGGACTACTTTCTTACACCATACACAAAAATAAACTCAAAATGGATGAAAAGACCTAAATATAAGACAGGAAGCCATCAAAATCCTCAAGGAGAAAGCAGGCAAAAACCTCTTTGACCTGGGCCGAAGCAACTTCTTACTCAACATGTCTCTGGAGGCAATAGAAACAAAAGCAAAAATGAACTATTGGGACCTCATCAAAATAAAAGCCTTCTGCACAGCAAAGGAAACAGTCAGCAAACCTAAAAGGGAACCGATGGAATGAGAGAAGATATTTGCAAACAACATATCAGATAAAGGGTTAGTATCCAAAATCTATGGAGAACTTATCAAACTCAACATTCGAAAAACAAATAATCCAGTGAAGAAATGGGCAAAAGACATTAATAGACACTTTTCCAGAGAAGACATCCAGATGGCTGACAAATGATAAAATGCTCAAGATCACTAATCATCGTGGAAATACAATCAAAACCACACTGAGATACCACTTCACACCAGTCAGAACAGCTAACATTAACAATTCAAGCAACAACAGATTTTGGAGAGGATGTGGAGAAAGAGGATCTCTTTTGCATTGCTGGTGGGAATGCAAACTGATGCAGGCACTTTGGAAAACAGTATGGAGGTTCCTCAAAAATTAAAAATATAACTACCATATAATCCAGCAATTGCACTACACGGTATTTATCCAAGGGATATGGGTATGCTGTTTTGAAGAGGCTTATGAACCCCAATGTTTATAGCAGCCCTATAAATAATAGCCAAAGTATAGAAAGAGCTCAAATGTCCATCCATAGATGAATGGATAAAGAAGATGTAGTATATATATACAATGGAGTTTTACTCGGCAATCAAAGAATGAAATCTTACCATTTGCAACTACATAGATGGAACTAGAGAACTATCATGCTAGCAAAATTAGTCAGAGGAAAACAAATATCACATGACTTTACTCATATGAGTACTTTAAGATAGAAAACATGAACAGAAGGGAAGGGAAGCAAAAATAATATAAAAACAGGGTGGGGGACAAAACGTAAAAGGATCTTAAATAGAACAAACAGAGGGTTGCTGTAGGGGTTATGAGAGGGGGATGGGCTAAATAGGTAAGGGGCTTAAGGAATCTACTCTTAAAATCATTGTTACACCATGTGCTAACTAACTTGGATGTAAATCATAAAAAGTAAATAAATTATAGAAGAAAAAATCAAACAATCTGATTAAAGAATGGTTACAGGAACAGAATATTTTTTCTGAAGAAAATATACAAGTGGTCAAGAGGCACATGAAAAGGGGCTCAACAAAGGGGAAATGCAAATCAAAACCACATGAAATATCAGCTTACCCCCTTTTGAACAGCCATCATCAAAAAGACAAGAGATGACAAGCAATGACAAGGGGTTGAAGGAACGGGAGCCCCTGTGCACTGGTAGTGGAAATGTAAATTGGTACAACCATTATGGAAACTAGTATTGTGGTCCCTTAAGAATTCAGAGTAGAACTGTGCTTGGGTGGCTCAGTCTGTTGAGCATCCAACTTTGTCTCAGGTCATGATCTCAGTTCCTGGGTTTGAGCCCCACATTGGGCTCTGTGTTGACAGCTCAGAGCCTGGAGATTGCTTTTGTTTCTGTATCTCCCTCTCTCAGTGCCCCTCTCCTGCTTGTGCTTTGTCTCTCAAAAATAAGTACATGTTAAAAATAAATTTAACAAAAAGAATTCAGAGTAGAATTGCCTTCTCCTTCACATTTCTAAAAGCAGAAACTGGACCAAATCGTGTATCTATTCATTGTATGATATTCTGGAACATGGGTCTTGATTATTAACACCCAAGATTATCATAAATACCTAATACAGCAATACTCTTTTATCCATGGTTTTACTTTCTGCTACTAGCTACCCATGGTCAACAGTTGTCCAGAAGCAGACAAGTCTCCTGCTGTATCAGTATCACTAGGTCAATAGTAACCTAACACTACATCACAATGCCTAGGTCATTCACCTCACTTCACCTCATCGTGTAGGCATTTTATCATCTCACATTTTCACAAGAGGAAAAAAAATAAGTGCAGTGCAAGAAGATACTTTGAAAGATTCATGTAACTTTTATTACAGTATATCATTACAATCATTCTATTTTATTATTAGTTATTATTATTAGTTTCTTACTGTATCTAATTTATAAATTAAACTTTATCATAGGTATATAGGTATAGGAAGAAAACACTATACACAAGGTTTGGTACTACCTGTGGTTTCAGATATCCACTGGGGGTCTTAGAATGTATCTCTTGTGGGTATGGGTAGACTACTATAGTTAGTATCCTGTATAGTTTAAAAAAAATAGAGATAAAGTGAAAAAAGTCATTTTTTTATGTTTAGGGGGGAAAACATCTCTGAAACAAATGAAGATAAATATTTCATTCAAGGTCTCTCACAGTCAGGACCTAGACTCACCTTTCTCCTACTATGCCCTAGATTCCAGCTCCAGCAGGTGCAGAGGGAGGTCTCATTCTTCTACTCAGATTCCCCCTTTCAGGTAACATCTTAGGCATCCTTCCTGCTAAAGCTATACATTGCCTCTAGGAAGGGTTCTCAGCTACTTCACACCCCCTCACCTGAATCAACTGATTTACTATTCCTTTGTCTTTGCTCCCACAGTATGTATGAAGTACATGTGAAGAAGCAGGACCAAGACCTCCATTTCTGTTAGAATCTTGTGATCATGGCACTCAGTACACTACTACGACTGTGTAACCTCCAGAGGCTAGCTCAGCAAATGTCCCACTCTATCAGGCCACCAGGCCTGCTCTTAGCATGCTGTTATAGAAATAAGCATGTCATGTCAAGATGTCCTCCAGAGGTACCTAGCAGATGCTACCTGCTCTCTCGAGCAATTTGTCAGAGTCTTATGTTCCTCTGTCACTAAGTCCTCTACATTCCTGAAGGATTTCCTCTTTCTCCTCCTTCTCCAATAACATTAGTTTCCATGTACAGTGCTAGTGTAGACTTCAAATACACACTCTCAGCTACACCACATAGAAATGCTGACTAAACCTAACTATTCAAATAAGATTAATATACAGGCAAGCGTGGAAGAAAGAAAAGGAAATCTCCAGATGTCAGAAGTAAAACAGGAGCTTTAAGACAGAGCAATCAGTTTGTGTACTGCTCCTATGAGGGCCATGGAAATATTGATCCTGAAATTAGTCCCTGACTCCTGGGATAAAACTCATGGCCTGAGGCCTTGATACAGGGATCTTACACCCCATACGTAGCCGGGGCCCTGGAATGGAGGACTCCCTCATAAAGAGACCCAGAAACTCTCTTTGTGATTATCTTCCCAGGAAACATGAAAAACCATTTCTAGGTAAAACTATGTGTATTAATTCTAATATCAGAAACAAAACTCCAAATCTATAATTTATGAAGTATTAGGGAACAGTTAGCTACATAGGTATAGCTATGTATCAAAGTCAGATCTTAATGTAAGTAACACTACCAACTTAATAATAATTTCTTGAAGAGGGAGGCAAATCATAAGAGATTCTTAAATACAGAGAAGGAACTGTGGGGTGCTGGAGGTGTACTTGGTGGGGGATGGGCTAAATGGATGATGGGCATTAAGGAGGGCACTTGTTGGGATGGAAACTGGGTGTTAAATGTAAGTGGTGAATCACTAATTCTACTCCTAAAATCATTATTACACAATACACTAACTAACTTGGATTTAAATAAATTTTTTAAAAAATGTTAAATAATCTCTTTAAATTTTAGTAGAAATAGGGCAATACTACTCTTGAGAAGCAGTACCATATTCAAGAATGCACTGAATGTTAAGCAAACAGTAATACTACAGAGGTGTTTTCAATTAAATGAAAAAGGGAAAAGACAGGACAATGGACAACCAAGAGTGTATGACAAACAACAAAAAAAGGAGAGAGAGAGAAGTATTAGAATCTTCAACAATTTGATACAATAGAACAATCTGAAGAAGAGTTTAAAATGTTTAGAAAATTTATAACATTGTTAAATGTTCACTAAACAACATAAAAAGGAACAGTAAAAACTAGCTAAGAAAAACCCATGTTTAAAAATGAAAAGTACAAGATCAAAGAAAAAATCAATCATAATGTAAATTATAATCAACTGAAAATTAAATGGCAATGAAAACACTATGTATCAAAATTGTGGTGTACAGCCAAAGTAGTGCTTACAGTGACACATGTCATTTAAATGCATATATTAGAGGATAAAAAATGAACTGAGGCCAGACAACAGCAACAAAATAAGCCCTATGTAGATGGAAATATGAAAATTAGCAGGATTTAATGAAATAGAAAGCAAAACCAAACAAGGTGTGAAATAAAAACAGTTATAGATGTCACCAAGATGGCAACATAGGTCATTCCTCACTTCACTCCCCCTCACAAAACAACTAACAATTCACCAACACACTGCGAGAGAATCCTAGAACATGGGGTGAGGCTGAGGTACCCCTTACACCATGGAGCCATTAGAAGGGTAAAAGCAGCAGCTACACACTGACTGCATTGCCCCTTCCCCAGGCCAGTACGGTACCACATGGAAAGATCCCCCTGAGCCTCCAGTTCTTTCAGTGATAAAAGAGAACTTGGGGTGGACCCCCAGCTCGCCTAGCATTGTGGGCCACTTCGAGGGAGTGCCTGCTCTGACAGTGCAACACTGGGGATTGTAGAGGAATCTGGGGGGCTCCAGTCCTGGGAATCTGACTTTGATGGAAAAGGGAGGAGGGGCTTGCAATGAAGAGTACACGGATCTTCACAGATCAAATTCATACCTGCAGTGCCCAATTAGTAAGCACAAACAGTGGTTTTGCTCACCTGCAAAACCAAGTCAGGAGCATTCTCTGACTAGGGCAGTTGGTGCGGTGCAGGTCTACCTGATTCAGATTCTCAAATGAGGAGTTTTCCCAGCACTAGAGCCTAGTTTGCCCACACCCAGGCAAGAAGCTGCACCACAGCCCCACCTGCTATGAAGAGCATCTTCTGACGCATCTGATCAGAAGAGCTGTGGACTATCCTGAAGGCCTTGCAGGCCCGTGTCACGTAAGCCAAGAGACAGACAAGCAGAGCTAAGAGTTTGTACAGCAAAGTCAGTAGCCCTGTTCAGACAGAGAACCTGGGATGTGAGTTGGCTTAAGACACCCAACAGTTTTCCTGGCTTTGGGGCTGCTTCTCTTGCTGCCCCCAAGCAGGGAATATACCTCATGGCCCTACTCAGTGCTGAATACAGGCTTCAGCCTGTCTAAGGAACCCCGTTGGAGCACAGGGAGAGTCATGTAGCCCACTCAATATCTCTACACTGGTAACTGTGCAGAGGGCATAGCCCATGATTTTCTGCCTACAGATCAAGACCAGTGGCCTCACATGACAAGGGAATTCAGTGAATACTCAAGTATGATTTAGGTCCCAAACAATGAGCTATTAATGTCCTAGGTCCTGGCTTGCTACTCTGCCAGGGCAGGGAATTTACTTCACAGCTCCATCTACTACTGAATGTAGTACCCAGTTCCAACCATCTCGTGAGTCCGACCAGAGAATCCAGGCAACTATGGAGCCCACCTTAACATCTCAATTGGGTAGAGCCCCAAGCCAGTAGTCTTGTCCAACTGTTCTCAGCCACTGGCACACCTGTCCATCCTTGGCCTCAGAGCTCAGAGAGTTGCCTTGCCCGAAACTAGACCATTACAGCAAGTCCCCACTGCCCAAGGATGTTACCAGCAGACTCACTCAGAAACCCAGACTGAGCTGACTACTGAATAATTGTCTCTGCCAAAGAAAAACTGTAGAATCTGGGAGAGCAACCCAATTATTCCAATGTTCAGATACCAACGTGAGGAATCTGGGGTCACACAAAAAGAGAAAAAATTTCAGTAAATATGATGCCCCCAAAGGAAACTAATAAAGCTCCAATAATTGGCCCTAAAGAAATGGAGACCTATGAACTGTCAGACAAAGAATTCAGGATAATCCTCTTAAGGAAGTTTGGTAAACTACAAGAAAACAGAGAGACAACTAAACAAAATTATGACAAAAATGCATGAACAAAATAGAAGCATATATAAAGAATAAGTTTCTATACTTATATGTAGAATATACATATAAACTGTATACTTATATATAGAATATATATATAGAATATATATAAACTATAAGTTTATATGCTTATATATAGAATGTATATATAATGACTATGAGTATGTTGAAGAAATGGATGGGAAATTTTATCATTTCACAATTATGTTTTTGTCAACTTTTTGACAAATACATGTCCTACATTTCAAAACATAAAAATAAAGAAATAAAAATGTAGCTCCTGTTGAGCTTATACTGCATGGGAAAAAAGACAGAAAAATAAGACATATGTCCCTAATTTTTAAGAGCAACACTTTTCTGAACTTTTAATGTATTCCTATTATTATGGTTTATTTCATAGTGAAATACAGATATTGTCCAATTGCATTAGAGCAAACTCTAGTGGTAAAGTGGGTAAAAAAAAAAAAGTTTGAAGAGCATTTCTCTCAGCTTTGCAGGAATGATGGTTTTATTATGTCCAGACTGACTTAATCATGCAGGAGAATCAAAGACAAAAGCCTCTGGGGAAGAGGGACATAGAACTCTTCAGGGACTCCTCATTACCCCAGAGCCCACAGCAAGCCCTCACAGTCAACCCCCAGCAGCAAGTTGTCAAGGCAGCCACCCACACCCTCCTACAGCACAGTGATCATTAGTTTTTCCATCTCAAAAGCACTTTACAAACATTAACCAATTAGCAGGAGCTAACAGACATAACTACTAATAAGCAGGCAGAGCAGTACAGTGATATAAAAATCCTAAGTACAGTGTGTTTAAACATTTAGAATTTACCATCTAATTTCAGTAAATCCCCCCACTCTGGAACAAAATGTAAAGATCATATCTATTAATGTCATTTAGTTCATCACTAAAGAATAAGTGCATAATAGAGGTGCCTGAGAGGGTCAGTCGGTTAAGCATCCAACTTGGCTCAGGTCATGATCTCAAGGTTTGTCAGTTTGAGCCCCATGTCAGGCTCTGTGCTGACAGCTCAGAGCCTGGAGCCTGCTTCAGATTCTGTCTGTCTGTCTGTCTGTCTGTCTCTCTCTGCCCCTCCCCTGCTCATGCCTGCTCACTTGCTCACTCTCTATCTCAAAAGTAAATAAGCATTAAAAATTTAAAAAAGAGTAAGTGCATAACAAATTCTTAATTGAACTACCAGTAAATTTATTCTCTACCTTCCTCCAAAAAAAAAGAAAGAAAGGAAAACACATTAAGTAAACCTCTAACAGGAAGAAATCCTTGAAAGAGCATTTCTTCTGAAAACTCAGAGTCTCCCCAACTAAGATCTATGGGGAAAATGTAGTAGGGAATGAATTAGCAATTCATTTTGATCCTATTGTGCATGATGATGTCTACTGTGACTAGGGTTGTTCATTTTTGCACTATTACTTATTGTCGGCAAGGCCCATACAGGTGCCATGAGTAAAGACAATACTACCTGTCTTGGTTATTATGTGGCAAACTGGTTTGATCATCAACTTGAGCATCAAACACAGGTCAAAAAAAGTGGTTCGCCTTAAAATATTTAATTCCTTTAATTCCTTTTACCAAGATGAAATTTCAATACTTTTTATTGCCATAGTAACCAGTCTGAGTGATACATCAGGTATCATTGGTATGAGGCAAAAAAGATGAGATGCCTTATCTAGCTCATTCATTCCTTCTAAGTAAAGCCGGGCACTGTTCTAATAGGATGTCATTGAAATGGAGTTTTAATTGATTATAAAATAAATATTTTATCATTAAAATTAGTTTAAAGGGCTAATTATGTTGAATATGGAAATACAGATATTGCTACTCCACTCATACTGCACTGATTTTTCTCAAAGCTCTCACAAAATAAGAGTAAGAAAGGGTATGTGACTAGACAATCCATCTGAAACATAAGTCTATCTTTAGTATCCCCTGTAAGTTTTGAACTTGCCTATACAGAACAGATTTTCTTATTATACTACATTTTTCATAATACTGGGAAAAACAAATAGTTTACAAATATTCTACAGAGATAATTACAGGGGATGATCTGGAAGAACCTTAAACAAACAATAATGTAGTCTATTAAGTAAAACATCTAGCCAAAAATTAAATGACCTAGCAAAAGAACCATGTTATAATGGGAAAAGGTACATAATTCGGGATCAGATAAATTTGACTACAAACCTTGGTTTTGAGTTTGAGAACCTAAATCCCATTCTTAGATTCAGTTTCTTCATCTGTAAAATACTGGTATTAACAAACCTTTATGAATTAAATGATCACATCCTCGCCAACATTTGTTGTTTCCTGAGTTGTTAATTTTAGCCACTCTGACTGGTATGAGGTGGTATCTCAGTGTAGTCTGGATTTGTATTTCCCTGATGATGAGTGATGTTGAACATCTTTTCATGTGTCTGTTAGCCATTTGGAAGTCTTCTTTGGAAAAATATCTATTCATGTCTTTTGCCCATTTCTTCACTTCATTATTTGTTTTTCAGGTGTTGAGGTCAGTAAATTCTTCACAGATTTTGGATATTAACCCTTTATCCAACATGTCATTTGCAAATATCTTTTCCCATTTCGCTGGTTGCATTTTAGTTTTTGTTGATTGTTTCCTTTTCCGTGCAGAAGCTTTTTATCTTGATGAGGTCCCCATAGTTCATTTTTGCTTTTATTTCCCTTGCCTTTGGAGATGTGTCAAGTAAAAAATTATTGTGGCCAAGGTCAAAGAGGTTGTTGCCTGTTTTCTCTTCTAGGATGTTGATGGTTTCCTGTCTCACATTCAGGTATTTCATCCATTTTGAATTTATTTTTGTGTATGGTATAAGAAAGTGGTTCAGTTTCATTCTTCTGCATGTTGCTGTCCAGTTCTCCCAGCACCATTTTCTAGTAAGTTATGAGTCACAGGAATCTACTCTCAAAACCAAGAGCATACTGTATATACTGTGTTAGCTGACTTAACAACAAATTATATATTAAAAAATTACAGGTGGTAAATAAAGCACGATCGATGAGTTTCACCAGTTACTTGTTCTCAAGAATATGATTGACAAATGGGTTTGGATAGCACCAGTGATATCTTTTAGAGTGGCCTCAATTTTCATTGAATACTCTGCACATTGACCCTTTACCCTGTTAACACCTTGGTTTGACCTAAGAAAAAAGTGACAAGTATGCTGGTTTTTTTTTTTTTTGGTCTTGTTTTGTTTTGCTTTGAAGCAGTTAAAGGAAAATGGATGGTTTCATAAACACACACAGGAAATAAATTATGTGAAAGGGTAAAATGAAGTATACAGCCCACAGAAGCCTAGGAATATACAGGGATAGAAGAATGGTTGCATGGATGGTTAGAAGATAGATGATGGATGGATGGACAGACGGATTGATGATAGAAAGATAGACAGAAAGAAAGATAGATAGCCTCCCTACATTAACCATTCCTTTCTTGTGTCAAGTTAAGATCATTTGATCTTCATAGTTGTTTATCGTCATCAACAACAGTGGGGGAATTTAATTGAAATAGGTGTGCTATACTAGAAAACTTAGAAGATATGGCGCAGGGAAACAACAAGGAATAAAGGAAACCATAGAATATCAGCACCCACCCTGGTGATAGCAATAGCATATTATCAATCTCCAAAGACTCTGACCTAGAAATATTATTCTCATCTTTGACTAGCAGGCAAGCATCATGGGATTTTCTCTAGCATAAGAAATACTCCCTTCCCAGCTATTATGTATACTACAAGTATTGGAAGATGCCACAGTGTTGTAGTTAAAAGCCCAGGCTCTATAGCCACACAACCTGGGTTTAAATCCTGGTTCTGCTATTTAAGAACTACCTTAGGCAAGCTGCCACTAATCATCTGTGTGGCCTTGTATAATTTACTTAATTTAACTTCTCTATGCCTCAAGTTCTACATTTGTGCAATAAAAATTGTCACAGTACTTATTTCGCAGGATTATGACAACTCAAGACCAAGTGAGTCAATATATTTAAAACCCTTTTTAAAAAGTGCTTGGGGAACCTGGCTGGCTCAGTGAGAAGAGTATTCAACTCTTGATCTTAGGGTAAAAAGTGCTTATTATTATTATCCTCCTACATGTTTTCAAGCTCAGTGGAAAAATATAAACATTTTTAGACTTTTCCAGGGACTTTACAGAAGGATTCATCACAGAAATATCTTATCCCATTTTCAAGAAAGAACTGGCCTGTGGGCTTCACAAATTCTGTGCAAGGTCAGTACTCTTAACTCTGTGTGAATATCTATGGTACTGATACATGTTAGGAGAAAGCAAAGGAATGAATTGATGAAAAATATGAAAAGCATGAGGATATTATATTCAGAGTTCCGTACAAGAGGAAGGGATAAAAAAGTTAAATTTAATTAAAAACTTTTTTGTGGTTTCAAGTTTTTATTTAAATTCAGGTAGTTAACATATTGTGTAATATTAGCTCAGGTATAGAATCTAGTGATTTATCACTTACATACAGCCCAGTGTTCATCACAAGTGTCCCCCTTAATGCCCATCACTCATTTAACCTATCCCTTCGCCTACCTCCCTTCCAGCAACACTCAGTTTGTTCTCTGTAGTTATGACCCAATTTTATGGTTTGTCTCTCTTTTTTCCATATGCTCATCTGTTTAGTTTCTTAAATTCCACATATGAGTGAAATCATATGGTATTTGTCTTTAACTGACTCATTCACTTACCATAAAAAAATAGTCTCTTGCTCCATTCATGTAATTGCAAATGGCAAAATTCCATTCCTTTTTATGGCTGAGTAATATTCCATGGTATATACATACTACATTCCACATACATACCACACACCACACATATAAATATCATATACACATTTATCCATTCATCAGTCACTGTACATTTGGGATCTTTCCATACTTTGGCTGTTGTTGATAATGCTGCTATAAATATCAGGGTGTATGTGCCCCTTCAAATAAGTATTTTTTATCCTATGGGTAAATACCTAGTAGTGCAACTGCTGGGCCATAGGGTAGTTCTATTTTTAACTTTTTTAGGAAACTTCATACTGTTTTCCAGAGTGGCTGCATCAGTTTGTGACAGGAAGCCATCAAAATCCTAGATGAGAACACAGGCAGTAACTTCTTTGACACTGGCCATAGCAACTTCTTACTAGATATATCTCCAGAGACTAGGGAAACAAATGCAAAAATGAACTACTGGGACTTCATCAAGATAAAAAGCTTCTGCAAGTGAAGGGAAAAAATTAACAAAACCCAAAGGCAACCTTCAGAATGAGAGAAGGCACTTGCAAATGACAGATCAGATAAAGGGTTATTATACAAAATATATAAAGAACTGATGAAACTCAAAACCTAAAAGAATTTCTTTTAAAGAGGAGGGGATAACTTAGAAAGATAATAAGAAGGAAAAAAGACTCAGGGATCACACCTCTTAGACCCTTAAGTCTCTGGTCCCTACATGAGTGGTGGACCATCCTCAGAATTACCAAATCTGTCTCAAATTTGTTCTTCTTCACTGCCCTTGCTTTGTTGAGGCCTTCATAATTTCTTCCCCACTTCACTACATCTTAGCTGGTCTTCTTCCTAGTCTCTCTACAAGTCAACTTCTACACAGCTACTATGTAGATCTTTTTAAGATATATTTCTAGCTATGCCACTCCTTTGCCTAGTAGCCATCAGTTATGCCTCATGGTCCTTATAAGAAGTCTAAACTTCTCAGCAAGGAATATAAAGTTGTCGTGATCTACCCCCACCTACTTATCCAGCCAAATCTCTCACCCACCTCATCCTCTCAACTTGAACTTTTGCTCTCATCCTGCAAATGACTTCTCTTCCACTATACATGCTGTGCATTCTCTCACCTCTGGCCCATTATTCCAAACCATCTGGAATTCCTGTCCTCCTGCAAGGTGCTGTAGTGATGGATGAGGCAAATTTCCTCTTCTCTTGAAAATTATAACTCATTTTTCCCAAATAATTTATTTTAGACAATAAAAGAACAGCTTATGAGAAAATGTTCACAACAGCGAAGTGTTCATCAAATTACCTTGAGGTTTATTTAGAAATGTTCCTATTATCCCTGGGACTATTTTCTGATCATTACTGGAAATTATTTCCTAAACTGTGACACTCCTTTTGAGTTAAACGAAGTGTGTGTATATATGGCACCTGTTGGAATCTACATTTTATACTATTGGGATGAATGTAGTAGCTGTCTTCCATGCTGAAACAAAATGTTCTATAATTATGATAGAGAAGAACTGATAGAATAAACTTGAGAAGTATAACTAAGGACTCAGCATGCCTCTAATTACATGCTCAGTTATCTTGTACATTATCTCACAGTTTAAAAAGTTAATTTCCTTCCTCTATAAGTGCTCTGAATAAAATAGTATTTTTACACTGATCTTCTGCTACCTTTACACTGAAAATTTAATAAAATGTAGCTTTTCCTATGGGTCAAGAGGAGGAACTTAGGTTAGTTTTCCAAGAACAGACACTTACCAAAAGCAGCTTTCATTGACTCCTTTTACTCTCAAACTGATAGGTCTGCTGGAGACAACTGGAGTTATGACCACAGCCTACAGGTGCACACACTCAAACTTCAGAATTGGCAACCAAGCACCGAGCACTGGATGGTTCACACACACACACACACACACACACACACACACACACACACACTCACATTAATGCTTGAATGCACTTGCCAAAGGACCCTTCTTATTTTGGGGTCCTTTGGACCACTCTTACCACCACTTGATTCCATACTCACTGCAACTCTGTGCATCCTCTCTATTCTAAGACTCTCTCCCCTTCAGAGATCTAATATGTAACCAAAGACCCCTCTGCATCTTCAACATCTTTCTCACTACTCACTTGGCTTCATTGAATCTGTGCTGTCCCCTGAGGACATCGGTTCCCCTAGACCCTCTGAAATGGAAGCGGTTTTTCCTCTTATATCCCATAGTACTCACGATCAGCATCTCCTGTACTCTCCACTGCTTCTTTTGGCTCATCATGTGTCCCTTCCAGTGCAGAGTCCCTGCACCCCCGAGCTGACCATCTGGCAATACCATCTCTTCTTTATTTTCAATGTAGTTCATTAAACTCCAGCCTTGCTCCCTCATTCACTGAGACTTCTTAAATTTATGTAGACTTGTTTGTGGCCTAATATTTGACCTATCCTGGAGAATGTCCCATGTGTACATAAGAAGAATATGTATTCTGCTTCTTTTAGGTAGAATGTATATACCTGTTTATTTAGTACTTCTAGTCTAATATATCTTTTCGGGTCAATGTTGCTTTATTAATTTTCTGTCTGCATAACCTATGTGATCCATTGATGTAATTGGGATATTAAAGGCACAAGTATTATTTAATTGTTGTTGATTTCTCCTTTCATGTTTTTAATAGGTGCTTTGTATATTTAGGTAGTTGTTGGTTGAATACATACTTACAAATGTTATATTTTCTTTTTGGGTTTATCATTCTGCAACGCCCATCTTTGTCTTTTACTAGTCTTTGTTTCAAAGTCTATTGTGTCTGATGTCTCAACTGCCTTTTGGTTACCATTTGCATGAAACACCTTCTCCATCACTTCACTTTCAGTCTATCTGTGTCCCCACATTTGAAGCGAGTGTCTTGTAGGCAGCACATATGGGTTTAATTTTTTATTAATCTAGTCTACGTCTTTTCATTAGAAAATTTAGTCTATTTCCATTTAAAGTAATTAATAAGTATGTACTTAATACGATTTTGTTAATTACTTTCTGCCTATATTGTAGTTCCTTTGTTACTTTTTTCTCTTGCTTTCTTGTGGTTTGATGATTTTCTACAGTGTTGTGCTTAGAGTCCTTATTATTTTTCAAGTATCTACCATAGGTTTTTGCTTTGGGTTACCATGAGATTCACATATAATAGCCTATATATATAACAATCTATTTGAAGTTGATAGCAAGTAAAGTTTGAAAACACCCAAAAAATTTTACATTTTTACCCCTCCACCATGTTTTAAGTTTTTTTAATCACATTTTGCATAGTTTTATTATGTGTATTCTCTAATTATTGTAGTTAAGGTTATTTTTACGACTTATGTCTTATAACCTTCATACTAGCTTTATAAGTGATTACTTCCATATCTTTACTGTGTTTTTTACCTTTACCAGTGAGACTTTTACTTTTGTATGTTCTCTTGTTACTAATTCGCTTCCTTTCTTTTCAGCCTAAAGGAGCCCCTTTTACACTTCATGTAAGGCCAGTTTAGTGGTAATAAACTCCTTTAACTTTTGTTTGTCTGGAAAACTCTTTATCTCTCCTTTAATTCTGAATGATAACCTTGTTGGGTAGAGTTTTCTTGGTTCAAAGTTTCCATCTGTACTTTGAATATATCATGCCACACGATTCTGGCCAGCAAAGTTTCTGCTGAGAAATCTTCTCATAGCCTTATGGGAGTTCCCTTGTACATACTAAGTTGTTTTCTCTTGTTTCATTGAAGATTGTATCTTTAACTGTTAATATTTTAATTACAAGCCTCTTGGTGTCATTCCCTTTGGGTTCATCTTTTTTTTTTTAATTAAAGTATAGCTGACACATACTGTTACATTAGTTTCATATGTACAATACAGTGATTTGACAAGTCTATACTTTATGCTGTGCTTACCACAAGTGTAGCTTCTATCTGTCATCATACAATGATATTACAATACCATTGATTATAATCCTTATGCTGTACATCTTCCCCCTGTATTTATTCCATAACTGGGGACCTACAGCTCTCGCTCCCCATCAGCCATTTTCCCATACCCCTACTCCCACCCCTCTGACAATCAACAGGTTTTTTTCTATTTATAGATACATGTTTCTGGTTTTGCTTATTTGTTTTGTTTTGTTTTTTAGATTCAATGTATAAGTAAAATCAAATGGTATTTGTCTATCTCTGACTTATTTCACTTAACATAATACCTTTTAGGTATATGCATGTTGTTGCAAATAGCAAGATCTCATCCTTTTATATGGCTGAATAATATTCCATTATTTACACCACATCTTCTTTATCCATGTGTCCATCCATGAACACTGGGTTCCTCCATATCTTGGCTATTGTCAACAACGCTGCAATAAACATAGGGGTACATGTATCTTTTCAAATTAGTGGCTTGGTTTTGTTTGAGTAAATACCTAGTAGTGGAATTACTGGATTATACGGTATTAGTATTTTTAATTTTTTGAGAGACCTCCACAGTTTTCCATGTGGCTGCAGTGTACTCAGTTTCCTTTTTCTCCACATTCCTATCAGCACTTGTTATTTCTTATGTTTTTGTCTCTAGTCATTGAGATAGATGTAGGAGATCTCTCACTGTGGATTTGATTTGCATTTTCCTGATCATTACTGCTGTTGAACATCTTTTTGTGTGTCTGTTGGCCATTTGTATGTCTTATTTGGAAAAATTACTATTCAGATCCTCTGCTCATGTTTTAATCAGATTATCTGTGGGGGCTTGTTGCTGTTGTTGAATTGTATAAATTCTTTATGTATTTTGGATAGTAACTGTTTGGGGTTTACCTTATTTGGAGCTCTCTAGGCATCCTGAATCTGGATGTCTGTCTTACTCCCCAGATTAGATAAGGTTTCAGGCATTATTTTTTTCAATACACTTTCTGTCCATTTCTCTCTGTCTTCTCCTTCTGGGACCCCTACAATGTGAATGTTATTCCACTTGATGTTGTCCTACAGGTTGCTTAAGCTAGCTTCACTTTTTTAAATTATTTTTTCCTTTTGCTGCTTTGTTTGGTTAAGCTCTACTGTTCCATCTAGTTTGCTGTTGAAAGCTTTTAGTATATTTTTCATCTCTATGACTTCTGTTTGGTATTTTTGTATATTTTCTCTTTGTGAAGTTCTTTGTCACTGTGTTCATCCATTCTTCTCCCAGGTCCAATAAGCTTTCAGCTCATTACATATCTCATTTCACTAAGGTTTTTTCCTCGTATCTTATCTTGTTCTTTCATATAGAAGAGATTCCTTTGTTTCTTCATTTTTCTTGACTCTGTGGTTTTTGCTATATATTAGGCAAAACTGCTTGTTCTCCCAGTCTTGAAGAAGAGGTCCTATGAAGGAGATAAACTTTATCATCAAAATGTGCCCTAGCTCTTGGTTGTCTCTCAAACCTTTTGGTTGTCTAAGCAGCTTGATTTACTCTTGATGGGTCCCAGTTATTGATAGGTCTCACTTGTGTGCCAAGATCTGTGAGTGTTACAGAGGGAGGAATCTCAGTCAGCACCCAGATTCAGGCTGAATGGAAGAGAGTCCCTCAGGCAGCCACTTTGAATGTATGCAAATATATAATGTTTGGTGGGACAGCAATTGCAGGCCCTACTGGACTCCAGACCAGAGAGTCTGGAGGTGTCTCCTTGGCAACAGTTGTAAAAGCTGGAAGCTTTGGTGAGGCCACAGGGCAGTGCTGAGTAGGCACACCTATTGGTGTTAGGAAGTTAGAAGGAGAGTGCAAAAATGGCTTCTGCTAATGCTGGCATTAGCAACATAGAGGGAGAAAGTAAAATATTATGCCCACCAGTGCCTCTGTCCCTGAAGAGAATTCCAATAGGCTCCTGCTCCTCTGGAAGACATTTTAAGATTATAAAATAAATCTGATTCACATATGGTCTAGATGCTTTTCAAACTGCTACTTTTGTACTGGGTCACAGGGCTAATGAATTCAAATATGAGCCCTTTTTGAGAGGAATCTCCATTCCCACACAGCTCTCCTAGATTTCAGTTTTGGGGGGCTTATCCCTCTGTGTAGGTCTCAAGGGTTGAGGTGCCTGGTGTGGGGCAGAAACACCTCTCTCCTCATGAAGAAGCCCCATATTTGTGATATCACTCCCAATTGTGGGTTTCCACAATGAGAGCAGAAGGAGAAGCTGATGAGACTTCATCTCTGCCTCTCCAATCCACCTTTATGTTGCTCTTTCATTCCCTGTTGTGGAGAGACTATTCAACTAATTTTCAAGACCTTTTCAAAGGGAATTGTTCTAAATATAGCTGTAGATTTGCTCTGTCCATGGGAAGAGGTGAGTTCAGGATCTTCCTATGGTGTCATCTTGAACCACCTCTTAATTAATTCCTAATTACTCATGTTCTCGTTTTCTCTTACGTTTGGGTCCCTGTCTCTTTAACAACCAAGGCCTCCCCTGCTGTAGCCATCCCACAGGCTGGTTGATCTCCAACTGGTACACATAAGAGAAGCTGTGCTAAGCTTAACTGCATGGATGTGATTTCAGTGTACCAAGACACGCTGCTGTGCTGTTTCCTGGTTTTGGCCCTGGGATTCTCACCATTCATGCCTCGGTGGTCATTTTTTGTTTTGAAGCTACTCTGTCTAGAAAGTGAGTAATTCTTCTCATCCCTATGGTTGAGCTACCCTGTTATGATCTGCTAGAGAAAATTTAAATATAGCTCTTTTCTTTTATAATTATCCCCTTTTTCTCTAGGATTCAAACACAAACCTAAAATAGCCTTTATTATAGACTGAATGTTTGTGTCCCCTCAGAATTCATGGGCTGAAATCAACCCCCAATGTCATAGTATTAGGAAGTGAGGCCTTTGGGGGAACTAGATCATGAAGGCGGAGTTCTCACAGATGGGGTGAGTGCTTCTGTAAAGGACACCCTAGAGAACCCTCTCACCTCTTCTGCCATGTGAGGACACAACAGGAAGTCTGCCATAGATAGACCAGGAAGCAGCCCCTCACAAGGCACAGGATCTGCTAACACCTTGATCTTGGGCGTCTCAGTCTCCAGAACTATGAAAAATAAGTGTTTGAAGTTTAAGCCACTCAGTCCATAGTAATTTTGTTATAGTAGCATGAACAGACTAAGAACAGCCCTGAATTAGTCTGCTGGGGCTGCCATAACAAAATGCCACTGACTAGGTAGCTTAAACAACAAATATATTTTTTCACAGTCTGAAGTCAAAAAGTCTAAGGAGGGTTGGTTTCTGGTGAGATCTCTCTCTTCAGTTAGAGCCAGTGTGTCCTTGCTGCATCCTCACATGTCCTTTTCTCTGTGTGCGGCAGTCCCGTAAGGACAGCAGTACTATAGGATTAGGACTCGCGCCCTTATGACCTCACTTACCCTTAGTTACCTCTTTAAAGGCCCTATTTCTAAATACAGTCACTTTGAGGGTTAGGGCTCCAACATATGAATGGGGGTGGGGACGGCACACAATTCAGTTGATAACAAGCCTGGACTAGGAATATCAGAGAATGAGTCATACATAAAACTTCCCATCGCTTTAAATGATCAAAAAATTATTCTTAGAACCAATATATACACTCTCAATTTCCTTTCCTTTAGGATGACTTGTCTCCTTTAAAGATTCCTTGTTCTTGGTTTGCTAATAGACCTTTGGTAAATTAAGAACAAGATTCCTTATTCGCAATTTAATAAACTGGCTTCTGTAGTCCTATTCTATCCATACCTTATATGCCTAGAAATATATGAATCAGCTTGATCCCCCTGCCTCCTCTCCCACACACATATTTTCATTTTCAATATCACAAAGATAAATACCCAAGGTGATGATGATCCAGGGTCTCTCTCTGGCTCCTGCCTATCTTCCACGTCCTATAGAAAATGTGTGATCCAAAAAAGAATCAATCACTGAAGTTTTAGGTGCTTGTGTATGTTCTCAATCACATGGCCTAAAAAGATTAGTAACTCACTCTCCGATGTCTAATTTACTACGGAAAAGCAGTTTAGGCCATAGGAAAAATGAAATGTGTCAACTGCCAATGCCTTTGATAACATAACAGGTTTTTTTTCTTTACTAGCTATTTGGCTTTTAAATTAAAAGTGCTTACAGCACAAAAGGGAAAGATTAGCTTACATATGTATAAATTTGTGTCTGATCCCATTAACTGAGGAGTTTAGATTCTGGTGCTAATGAGGGAAAATGTGGAACTTTAATCCTCAGAGATCAGTCATATTCACACCATGAAAAGTTTTGTTTCCTAGCTTACTACCTTGTTTTCACATAAACCTGTGTTACAGGTCACAGAAGAGACTAAGTGAAAATATCTAGATGGCAATTTACTCAACAATCATTAATTGAGCTTTTCCTGTGTCCCAAGCCCTGTGCTATATAGTGGGGATTCAAATATAACCCCTACTTTGAAAAGTCTTGCCGTCTAGGGAATATTCACTTACATTTGTTAGCATTTACTGAAAAACAATCATACTACTTATGTGTTTTAACTTAACACAATATACTTAGCAAACACTGTTACATAATTATCTCACTTCATCCTCCGAATACTCATTAGTAGATGTCATTAACCCTAATTTGAAGATAAAAAACTAAGCATTAAAAAGTTTAAGTGAATTATCCAAGGTCACACAGCAAGTGCATAAACTTACAGCTTCTCTTAAACTCAGATACGGTGTGGCATCAAAAAATTTATAAATCCTTGACTAATCTATCTTCAGAATGGCTGGAAGCCTTCTATGGTTCCATTTAACTATATATTTTTATTTATAATTTTATATATTATGATTATCTACCAAAGTCAAGGGGAACATTCGTGATGAGAAAGCTTCTGATGACTTCAGAAATGACAAAGAAACAAAAACCTAATGCTGTTGCTTAAATATAATCAATTTATAATCAGTTTGCCCATTTTATGTTGATTCTACATAAAAGAGTCTAAATATTCACAAAAATTGATTTTGGGATCCTGGGTTATATCATAATGTTTCAGCATAATCCCAAAAGACATTTTGAAAGTATCTTTTCCCTCTTCTTATGCTAGGGTGCAAAATTTAGCTCCAATAATTAATTTTTAGTTTCACACCAAGTGACACATGGAGAAATTTCTACCCTTTGTTAAAGCAATACATGTCAAAATGTTTGCTGCAAGTTTGATGAAAAGAGTTCTATATTTGCATAGTGCTGTCCTATTTCTCATTTCACACAAGACTTGGACTCTAGGGAGGAGTTCATGGAGACCTTGTGAAACTAGCCCAGGCACACAGGCAGCTTACTGGGCATCATTAGTTATGCCGAATGCATCTAGCTCTCAGTCACCAGACATTAAGGCAGAGGTCTCACATTTGCACATATACTGGAATCGCCTGGGAAGCTTTAGAAATTCTGATACCAGGTCTCACCTTCCCCAACACACTCCAGAATTCTGATTTACTTAGTCTGGGGTGCAGTCAGTTTTGTGGAATTTTTGAAAAATCTTCATGGTTTGGAAGGCACAGTGAAGCTTGAAAATCATTAACTTGAAACAGTCAAAGGATGGTTCCTATGTTAGAGTAGACAGTTATCAGGTATATAGGCTTGAGCAGGAGGGGAGAAGGAAGATGATAGATGGACGACTGCCAGGAGCCACCAGGTCTCCGTGCAGAGACCACCCCATTTCCTTTACACAAACCCCTTTTTGTGGTTCAATACAAGCGATAAGCAGAAGATACCAGCTACAGGGACTTTTCCAACTTTAGAACATGCACATTTAAGAAAGACCTTCTCCTCTAGTAACCTCAGGCTATTATAATTATAAAACCATTTGCATTATGGTTTGGGTCCCACCCCCACCCCCATGGGTTGTACTTGTGTGCTCATGGAAAAATAGCTAACACAAACTTGGGCAAAAGGTAGGAGGGGAGGAAACCAAACCAAAACAAGATGAGAGGGAGGAGACCAAACAACCCCCCATATAAAACAACACAGTGAGAAACTCAGTGAACCCATCCTTGGGTCAGCCCATGTATCTGTCTCTGGAGTATACTGTCATGTTTCACTAAATAAAAAACAAAAAACAAACAAACAAAAAACAAACTTTGGGTGCCTAGATGGCTCTGATTGTTAAGTGTAGAACTCTTGATTTCAGCTCAGGTCACAATCGTATGGTTGGTGAGTTGTAGCCCCCTGTGGGACTCTGTGCTGACAGCATGGAGCCTACTTAGGATTCTCTCGCCCCCTATCCCTCTGCCCCTCCCTAGTTTGCTTGCACAGGCACTCTCTCAAGACAAATAAACAAACATTTAAAAAAAAAAAAACTTTTGCTACTTTAACTCTCTATCAAGTCTCTAGACTGTATTCTTTCCTTGGAGAAGACAAGGACTGAGGAAATCCATAACCCACCACCCAGTACACCTGGACACCCACACACACCGAGGGCTTGTTAGAAATGTAAATCTGGAGCCCCACTCAAAACCTACTGGATCAGATTCCTGGAGGCAGACCCAAGGTAAGGTTTAGGAAACACAGTCCTTAAGGGAAAATAAGAGGATATTAACAAGTTGTTTATAGACACTGTCAAGATCTAAATTATTTTTTAAGTAAACAGTAAATTTTAGAGAATCTCGGAGATTTGAGAAGAGTAACTATGTGGGATAAATATTATATTATTTGCTATCCCTTTGACATAAGCAATGTTCTGGAAAAAAAAGTTCCCTTGCCTTGATCTTCCACTTCAAGTGCAATAGGGAAGCAGAAGTTAGGTCCTGGAGGAGAAGCGCTGGAAACCGTGGGTGAGGGAATCAATGTTTACTGAATGTGTGCAGAAGAGGGTGTCACTGCACACCTGGGAACAGATGTCCATATGCCACCAAACCCACAATTTGATTCTGCTAACACTTGTGGCCAGTAATTGAAATGGCTTTCTCAAACAGAAAAAAAGTGGATATCGCAGGAGTAATAATTGTCTAGCTACATTCACCTTAGGTTGTAAGTATGAATTTTTTGAATGTTTCAAAACTAATATTACAAAAGATTTTGATTTTTTTTTCTATCGGGTGGTACCTGATTTATAGTCTCTTGACCCGAACTACTTGGTTTCCTCAGACACTATTAAGCAATTACATCACAATAAATACAAAAAGCCCTTATTGCCATGGAACATTTTGCTGATTCTCTCAAGTTAAAGAACTCTGTTGTCTAATGAAAGAAAGCCTATTTAATTACTCTGAATTTTTTCTGTGTCGAAAGAAAAACCAAAGAAAAAGAAAAACCCTATGTTTGCATTATGCCAATCACTGAGATGAAAACTCTGCCTATATTTTTGTCTAAACATGTATTTCTTCGCCAGGAAATGTCTGAGGGATTAATAACTCTTCTCATCAGAGAGCTACCTGCTGTCGTTCCCATCCATTTGCAATGAGTACATCCTTAGCAGCTCCTCAAAAGGATCAAACAATTCAGCTCTCAGAGACTTTCTTTAAAGAGCCTGGACTTTCCAAAACTTCTAAGAATATACACCAAAACTTTTAAAGGTAGATTTAAACAGAAGATGACATTTTAAAACTCATTTCATTGGCCTCCAGTCCCAGAATATAGTCAGGTGAAGGAACACAGGATTATTCTGTCCCTAAGATCAGAGAGGAATGCTAGACTTAAGGAAATAGTCATAATGAATATTTTACATACATAGCTCAGCTGAAAGAGAAGAGTTGTCTAACTCTTTTGTTTCTTTTCTCTCCGGGCCCACATTCAATCCACCAGGCAACCGTGCTGCGTGTACCTTCTTACCACTTCTGCAACTACTATGCTGGTCAGTTTCATCATCTTGTTCCTGGATTGCTCTAGTGCCCTCACACAGATCTCCCTATGTCTACCCTTGACTCCTATAATCTGTTCTCAACACACAGCCAATGCAGTCACCTTAGAACCTAATTCAGATCATGTTGCTACTCTTCTCATAGACCAAGCTAAATGTCAAAGTCTTTATAAGAGCTTTCAAGTTCTACATGATCTGTCCTCTCCCTTTGTCTCTGTAGTCTCATATCCTAGGACCCTCCCTCTTAACTAATCAGCTCTAGCAACACTGGCCTCCAAGTTACTTCTAGAATGTACAAAGTATCTCACTCACATACAGAGGCCTTTACTTTGCTGCTTCATCTGTCTGAAACATTCTTCCTCTAGAAAGCTGCTTGGCTCACATAATTTGCATTAAACTTTTGTTCAGATTTTACCTGTCCATGAAGTTTACCCTGAAAACACCTGTTGGCCTACCTCCACCCTTCATGATCCTTTCATCTGACTCTTCTTTTCCCCTCCATATGACTTATCATTTTTTTTAAGATTCTATATAATTTACTTTTTTATTGTGTTTACCTTTTAATCTGTCTACCAATGGAATATACACTTGTAAAGATGGAACTATGTCTAATTATTCATAGATACAGCTAGAATTCTGTATAGAATTCTATATGTAGATATAGCTCGTTCTAGAACAGTGCCTGACACATTGTAGATGCTTGATAAAAATCTGTTAAATAAGTGAATAAAATTCTCAAGTATCAGAAATGAAGAGTAACTTGGAGTCAGGGTTGTAAAGCTGTACAAGGGAACTGTGAAAGCTCAGAAGGTATATCAGATGATGATACAGACCCTGTGAGCAAGGAGTTGGGACTTTAACACAACACTAAAAGATGACAATTGTCTCAACACTATCAAATAAGTTGAGGGTGATATTATCTGCCAAAATCCACTATCCTAGAAAATCTGGTCCTTCAGAGGGGACTAGAAACCACATTACCCAAAGAAGTAATATCTGAAAGACTGTGGACATAAATAAAAACATAGATACATAGATAGGTAAATAAGATATCAAATCTGCATTGACATGTTAGGAGATGTCATAAGGAGTGTGAGAATCTTGTAGCAAAAAATTAATTTAAAAAATGGTCCTGGACTGGTGAGACTCTTCATACATTCACTTACAGCAAAAATAAGACTGATATGGAAACTACATTCACAGTACTCAGGATTGATGAAAAATAATAACTTCAGCTTGCAAAATTTACAATGCAAAAATATAAACCACTCAAGAAAACAATTTAAGAATTAGCAGACACAAAACCGAAGAGGATTAGTACAACTAAGAAGTTGATACAATTTACTAATCTGCAAAGTACTCTAAAATAATTATGTTTAAAATAAAATAAGGATATTGAATATGGAATAGAAAATATACTGAAGAAAGTATGCTATAAAAAAATACTGTCTTTCAAAAAGTAAAAATTTTAAAAAATTAAAAGGAGTTTTAAGAAATGGGAAAAGAACTTGAATAGACTGTCCCCCAAAGATATATAAAAATGGCCAAGCACATGAAAAGATGCTCAACATAATTAGTCATTAGGAAAGTGCAAATCTAAGCCACAGTAAGCTATCATTTCACATCCATGAAGAGTACTATAATTAAAACAATAACAGCTTACAGAAAAATTGAAACCCTCATACATGCTGTTGGAAATGTACAATGGTATAGCCAGCTTGGAAAATACTTTGGCAGTTCCTCAAAAAGTCAAACACAGAAGGGGTGCCTGGGTGGCTCAGTTGGTTAAGTGTCCAACTTTGGCTCAGGTTATAATCTCTGGTTAGTGAGTTTGAGCCCCACATCGGGCTCTGTGCTCATAGAGTTTGGAGCCTGCTTCAGATTCTGTGTGTCTCTCTCTCTGTCCCTCCCCTGCTCACACTCTATCTCTGTCTCTGTCTCTCAAAAATAAAATGAAAAAAAAATTTTAAACAAACACAAAATTACCTTATGACCCAGCAATTCCACAAACTATAAACCCACAAAAACTAAAAGCAGGCACTCAAACGAATACTCATACACAGATGTTCATAGTAGCACCATTCGCAATAAACAAAAGGTAGAAACATGTTAAATGTCCATCAAGGAATGAATAGATAGGCAAAACATGATATATACATACAAAGGAACTATTTAGGCATAAAAAAAGAACACAGTGTTGATAATATGCTACCACATGTATACAAGGCTGAACCTTTTCACTTGCTAAGTGAAAGCAGCAAGACACACAAAGTCACATGATGCCTAATTCCATTTATGTGAAATATCCAGAATAGTAAAATTCAAGAGACAGAAAGCTGATAGGTGGTTGCTGGTGGATGAGGTGAAGGGATAACGGAAACTGACTGCTTATTGGGTAGGAGGTTTTCTTTTAGGGTGATGAAAATGTTTTAGAACTTAATGAAGGTGGTGATTGTACAACACTGTGAGAGTAGTGAATGCCTCTGAATCGCACACGTTAATATGGTGAATTTTGGGGTGCCTGGGTGCCTCAGTTGGTTAAGTGTCTGACCCTTGGTTTCAGCGCAGGTCATGATCTCACAGTTTGTGAATTCAACCATAGTGTCAGGGCAGAGCTAATGGTGCAAAGCCTGCTTGGGATTCTGTCTCCCTCTCTTTCTGCCCCTCCCCTGCACACTCTCTATTTCTCTCTCTCTCAAAATTAAATAAATATTTAAAAAAATAAAATAAAATGGTTCATTTTATGTCATGTGACTTTCACCTCAATTGAAAACAATATACCAAAATAAACAGAACTGTTACACACTATAAGAGATTAATTAGAAAATTTAATGTGTAAAGATTCCCATATACTAACTACTAACAAATATTTTAAGACAATTAAAAATAAATTCCACAAAATATATCCTAGACCTTTATGGGACAAAAAGATTTAAAAATTTTGTTAAAAGAAAAAAACTAAACAGGGATGTCTGTGTGACTGAGTCATTTAAGCATTGGACTCTTGGTTTCAGCTCTGGTCATGATCTCACAGTTCATGAGCTCAAGCCCTGCATCAGGGATGGAGTGCCTGCATGGGATTATCTTTCCCTCTCCCTCCGCCTCTCCCTAATCTGCTTGCTCACTCTCTCTCTCTCAAAATAAATTAATTTTAAAAAACTAAATAAATGAAAACATAGGCCATGGTCATAGATATGGAAATTCTATATAAGAATTCCTCTAGAATTACTTATAAATGCACTGTAATCCTTTTCAAACCATGGCAGTGTTTTTCATTGATTTTGAAAAGATGATCTAAAATTCATATTAAAGATTAAAAGGCCAAGAATAGTCAAGATAATTTTAAAGAATGTGAGGGAAGGAACTTGCCTTACCAGATAGCATAACATATTGAAAAGCTAAAGTTATAAAAATTAAAAAGGCTTTGGGGCAGGGATATATAAATAAGTCAACAGAACAAAACCAAGAGCTAAAACATTTATATAAAAACTGGTGTATGACATGGGACTTACAAATCAGTGGAGGAAGGATGGTGTGATAAAAAAATAATACTATCTGTATAAAAAAATAAAACTATATCCTTTCACTGTCCTTCATTTCATGCTGAAAATTAATTTCTAATTTACTAAAGGCACACATACAAAAACCAAAACTTTAAAAGCTTTGGAAGATAATATGCATTGTCTCTGTATTTGAAAGAATGTCTTAATCAAGGCATAAACATCTCACAAAATAAAGGAAAACTCTAAGAAATTTAGTTGCATTAAAATCCACGACTGATGAAAGACCCATTAAAGTTAAAATACAAACTACAGACTAAGAAATGTTTCTAACTCATGTAACTGACAATAGATTTGGATCAAGAATACATCAATAAATAAATACCTCAATAATAAAAGACATACAATAGAAAAAAGGCAAAAGATTGTAAACAGGTAATTCACAGACAAGGAAATATGAATGTATAATAAATAAATGAAAAGATTTTTCCATCTCACTAATTATCGATGAGATGTTTCATAACTCTCATATTGACAAGAATTTAGTTGGATTATGCCAAGAATGGTCATATGGGGGAAAAAAGAACAGTTACACACTGCTTATGGTAGTGCAAATTCTATACTAAATTAGAAAATTAGCAATGTGATTAGCCAGAAAATCCAGAAATTCATTTTAATATTTATATATCCTAAAAATTCTTATGTACTCAGTAAGATATGTACCAGGGTACTCATTTATGCCTGATTCATACTTGGGAAAATCTGAAAACAATCTTAATGTTTATCAATACTGGAATGGATAAATAAGTCATGGTGGATTCACATCATAGAATACAGCCATTAGTTTGAAGGAATTACATCCATATGTATCAATATAAATGAATATTGAAAACAAAATATCAATTTAATAAGGCAAGCTGCAAAAAGATTGATAGGATATCAGGCATGTAAAATTTTAAAACACTTTGAACAATGCTGTTTTTATGGATACACACATAGGCATATGAATAAAGAAGTAAAAATATGTGTCAGAAATGGCATAATCTATTTCAGGATAATGGTTATCTCTGGGATGATAACCCAGTGGGATGGAGGAAGAAGCCTTAGTTATAGCTGTAAAGTTTTCATTTCCTTTGGGGGCACCTGGGTGGCTCAGTCAGTTAAGTGTCTGACTTTGGCTCAGGTCATGATCACATACTTCATGAGTTCGAGCCCCACGTTGGGCTCTGTACTGACAGCTCAGAGCCTGGAGCCTGCTTTGGATTCTGTGTCTCCCTCTCTGTCTCTGCCCCACCCCTCCACCCCTCCCTCCCTCTCTTTCTCTCTCTGAAAAATAAACATTAAAAAAATAAAAATTAAATTAAATTATCTGGGTGCACCTGGGTGGCTCATTTGGTTGAGCATCTGACTCTTGATTTTGGCTCAGTTTAAGAACTTGAGGTCATGGGATTAAGCCCTGTGTCGGGCTCTGCACAGAGCGTGGAGCCTGCTTGGGATTCTCTCTCTCCCACTGCCCCTCTACTCTGCTCATGTGCTCTCTCTAAAAAAAAATTTTTAATGAAATTATCTGAAGCAAAATGCAGAACTAACATATAGTAAATATAAGTGTAAATGTCACGTAATTTTTTAGACTTAAAAAATGCTATTTAAATATGTCATAGAAATGGACAAAACACATCTTTCCATTGATGCAACACAGACCTTGTGCTAATTGTTGGAAAAGCAAAGGGAAATAAGTCACAGTCCTTGCTACTAGAGAATTTAAAGTCTGATGGGAGATGAATACCCAAACAAATACTTTAATGTATAACAGTGGAAAATACAAGTAACAGACAGAAGTGGAATATTCAGTGGGCATACAACACAAGGATGATAAATTCTACCTCAGGTTAGAGGAGTCCTGAAGGTCCTTGGAAAGCAATTACCAGTGGTTTCCCACCAATGGGAAGAATTCAACTAAACACATTGCTTCACATTTCAGCACATCCACAATTACAGTTTTATTAGCATCTGTACAAGGAAACTGAGTCATAACACTTGGAGTCAGGATTTTTCTCTGTAATTTTAAATCTCTGTGGCTTGAGAGAACTTGGGTAAATAAATCTTTGTGAAAGGGCCTAACTTTGGATCCTAGATACAACAATAGGACTTAATGTGCAACAAGTTAGTAGAGTATAAATTTAGTAAAAGGTCAAACTCAGATTCAAGTTGACCCTTAAGATGTAAACTTGTTCCAGCTGGACAAACCAAGGTCAACTGCTCTGAACTTTGTGAATCCCAGCCAACTCCAGGATTATATTAGGACACTACTTCCTCATATTGTATTGCTGATTATTTTTTAAAGTTCAATCTATATAAAGCTCTTTGGGGAAGATTCCTTTCTTTCAGAATTGCTCAAGGTCCATTTCAAGTTATAGACTCAAATTCTTCCTCTTATATTTACATGATCTAGTAGTAATCAGGATGTGATCCATTTATTGTTTTAAAAAGCTACTCTTTCTGCCCACAAATTAAGGACATAATGGTTATATCAAATGTACAGCAAGCTCTCATCAGTAAGTTGGGAGCTTTGGTTTCTCAAATTGGTATTCTATGCAGCGTATAGCAGATCACTATTAACAATGGCCATTATTAAGAATGAGCACTGATCAAAGTATGGAATTGTTAAAGCATTATATTGTACACCTGAAACTAGTATAACACTGTATATTAATTATACTTCAATAAAAAATAGTGTCTGATTATTGCAGTTTGTATGTAACTCTCCTTGGCACTGACTCCTCAAAACAAGAATCAGGTAAGAATAGTGTGGTCATATAATTTATCCAGGATACTTTGTTGTATGTGTGCCAGGAGCTATATATTTATATGACCTTTAGAGAATTAACATAAAGCTATATGGTCAACATAAGCCTTCCAATTAAAAGCACTTCATTTGGTTTAATTACATCTTCAGAGACAAATAGTCAATTCCAGGACCTTTACAATGACAATGAATCTTTACAATGGCAATGAATCTTTACAACATTGAAATGCCTCTAAAGTTTACAATTAGAGCAACACAGACATACAAAGTGCAACACACATACGTGCGCGTGCACACACACACACACACACACACACAAATTAAAAGTGTTCAACATTATGTTCAAATGAAAATTTGTATTTTCAAAAAGATTTTGTGATCACTTTTTCCTTTATCTCCCCAAATTCAGGAGGCAGATCCAGTAAGTAACATGAAAGCAAAATTCTATAAAAATACTTAACATTAATACAGGACTTTCAGTAAACATCCTCTATAATTACAAATGTTACCAAAGGGCATCAAAGGGGCCAAAACACTTTTCACAACAAAGGAGGTGCTGTTAAGAATCATGCCAGGACAACAGGCATCACCCAGGATGATCCAGGCCACCAGACCGCATGATCACCATAGGTGCATTCATATGGATCTGTATGTGGTTATATATGGTTACACTTCATTCAGGCAGTAGGGATATATTTTGTAATCATTTTATCTGGGAGCATTCTGTAGGAAATTACATTGCTCAACATTTAGATGTTCTATGAATCCCTTCCTGAGGGAAGGTTTATTTTTATGGCCATGATGGACATTTGTTAACACCCACTTTGAAAATGTTCCAAATTAAAACTCTTGTGGCCATGTTTTAAGGGACTCGGTCACCCATCTGTTCATGAGCTGGAATAAACTTAAAATTATTTTTAGGAGATATCTTGGCTTACTCCTCAGTACTTGCTCAATCCATCACTCTGTGGAGTTGGAGTGGCCTCCTCCTCTAACACATGCAAATCCATAATTCTACATGGAAAAATACATTATTATTATTATTAAAAAGATGAAGTATAAATATTGGGCTGGGGGAAATATGTGCAAAAGGAAATACAAAAGTTCCTACAGTGTAACAAGCTTTCCCCAGAGAACTTTCCATCAGAGAACTCCGATGCTTACAGGTATGTGGGTCTGCTTTTAACCAAAACATAGACTACTTCTCAAACAGTTTTTTGAGAGGATGTCAGACTCATTGCTAGTTACTACTTAGTTAAAAACTGGACTGAAAGAAATATGTATTCTGCAGAACTGCCTGAACTGGGTGTTGCACGTCTTCTAAAACTTGAAAATTCATCCTTAAGAGGACATCAGGACACCTTAATACCTAACCTGCATTGCTTCAGTGGCTCATAAAATTCTCCTGCTACATTGTGCTGATTTGAGCTGCTAACAGCCTGCAGAATAAAGGTGAAGAAACAGTCCTATGAAGCTTTATTTGTTGAGTATATTATTCACTTATAAACATACCCCTCTTTATGTGGCCCTTTACAATAAATTTTCTCAGGGCTCAGAACCAGAAATAATTGTGCTGTTCTGATCTTATACACACTGTAGCTCATGTTTGTGGCTAGAAAGTTGAAAGCCAAATGATCTTCCAACAGCGTTTGGGAAATCGTAACATCCATTTTGTGCTCTAACTTCACCTATCTTTACAGCTTAGCATTCTAACCTTTATTTTCTCTTTGCCATAATCCCCTTGGTCATAAAAGCCCTTCTGTACTGTACTTGTATTTGAGGGTTTGGGGGAACCAGGTAAGGTTTATAAATACACAAGTACACACACACATTCAAAAGAAAAAAAACCTATAAAATCATCAAGCCTTATTTTTTCACTGCAACATAAGATGGCTGGGTACTGTAATCTCTGATGTTCTAATTTTATAAAATTCTAAATTTTTGTTCTCTAACTGGCTTGGCGTCTAATCTCTCTTAACATCTTGAAGCAGGTTCTATTCCTCAGTTTCTCCATCTATGAAGTGGCAGTATATTTTAGTTTATCCATATTCCTTACAACTACACAAAACAACATGGGCTCCAGGATATGCTGATTTATTTTTCTTTCTGTAACACTCATGATAGGTAGCAGGAGCAGATATGAACTATGCATTATAGGAGCACGATATGAACTCTACTGTGGCACTCTAAAATGTCACCTTGAGTAGCTTCCTGACAAACTGCTATGGTTAAGCCATCTTTCCCCTGTACCCTCTCCCTCCAAACCCAGCCACCAGCATTGACTTCACATCAACCTAAAGAAATCTACTTCTTATAAGACATCCTCCAAAAGAGCCATAACATTTTAATTCTAGTATTCATTGCATCAAAAGCATAACAGAAAGGAAACATTTTTACTTTTTAATAGATGAACTGATACTATTTCAACACTGATATACTAATTCAGTTAAAGAATTGAGGCAAAATACAAAATTACCACATGCAGTGTTTGAAAAGCATCATACTCCGGTGCTTATGTGCACAAACTGGGTTACAAATTAAACTGATGCATTCTAATGCCAGATTGGCCCCCTACTAGCTCCTGACTTCAGCAAAGTTACCCAACATCTCTGTTCCTTTATTTTCTCATCTATGAAACAGGAGTAAGTTGACATAAGAATAAAATGAGTTGATACAAGTAAAACTACATAGTCAATGTTGACTATTATCATTACTCAGCCACAAAGCTTTAGAATTTAATGGATTTGTAAGTAACACCCAGAATGAATTATCTATTATTGCTCATACTGCAAATATAAATGTAACAAATTTCTTTTTTTAACAGGATTTTTGTTTCTTTTTTGGGCAGTAGCAACAACCATAAGAATATAAGAATACATAAAGTCATTTCAATCACATACCAATCTTTTGATAAAATAAAAAACACAAATCATAGATTTTTTAAAAAAAAATTACAGAAATATAGGCATGACAATTATGTTAGAATTACCCTATCTTCATTTTGAAAACATTTGCATAGGTCCTTGTCTTTTGGAGATTTAAAAAAATGATATAAATGGAGGAGGATCAGGGTTTTTAATATACTCTGATGGCAGTAAATAAGCAAGCATGGCTAAAGCGGCCCTCTGGTAAATCAATACTCCGCCCAGTTCCCTGACATTTACATTTCACATGCTTACCCAGGCAACAGAATTAGTGAAACATGTGGCACTTTTTGCAAACTGTATTTCATGATTGCCATTATATTTGATATAACTTGTGTAATTAGAAAAAAATAACTCAATTCTTTAAGTAAAACAAAACATAACTCCTTTACTTTTGGCTCCCTAAATGAATGGCATCCAATTTCTCTTTTTTTCATAAATGTTGAAATGGATATTTGTGTTTAGAGGAAGTGATTCTTCTCTTTATTTTAGACTATTGCTACAGCTTTGGCTTTATGTGGCAATTTTGAAAACAATTCTAGAATTCATATCATGAAACGTGAGTTATGTGCCCACAGAGAATTGTTTAAATTTCCTGAGGGAGCTTAATACTCACCCACGCCATCTGGAGAGCAATTTCCCAGTTCCCACTGCCACACACCTACCTGAATATATTTAGTTTTGGTCTGGCTTCAGCCCCCTCAATTGATTTAGAAGCTGATAACTTCTCAGTGAGATCACTTTTTCATCTTGTTAAAGTGTTTAAATCTGTTACATCATTCAGGCTTAACTCTTTCTTCTGGAAGCCAGAATGACTAACACACAAAACATACCAGCAAATGCTTGATTGAGAGAGGCTCTATCTGTAGGCATTTCCCAACTTGTCACCATCTCCATTTTGAACAGTTCATTTCCTCTAAGTCACTTACAAAATCTCTTTCAGTCTTATGTTATAATAATAGGACCTCATTTATGTCATACTTTCAACTTATCATATATTGTAGCTATCACTTGGATTTATTTTCCTTATTACCTCACTAGAGTCTAAAGAGGTCAACCTTTGTTCTAGGCTTCCTAGAAAGGTCTAGTTTCCTTATTTTTCTTCTATAATGCACAAAATAATTTTTCATGCTTGATTTAGTTTAACCTATTCAATTATTCCAGCCAATGGAACTTTTGGAGGCCAACCATCATTACTCAAATCTTCCAAGTGGAATGGTGTCATATTTGAGCCACCCCCTGGGGAAAGCTCACTTCTCTGGGATGCCACTTTGCCGCACATTGTCACTGCAGATTTTACTATCAGATTTGCAGCCAGTAAAAATATCATCTTCAATAAATGAAGCTTGTCACAATTGCTTTTTTACTGTTTGCCATTCTTTCTTTTATTTGCCTGGGTTAGACTCAGGTAATTGTCTTATGAGCTTAATATATCATCCATTTTATTTGCAAGACTCTCTTCCTGACCTTTTCCTCTCTCCCTCCCCTGAAGAACCACGATAGCTCCACAGAATGTCTCAAGTAACTGAAACAAAAGCCATTTCCCATTTTACTTACTTTGAAATGAAACATTTCTATAATTTATTCATTCAGTCAAAAATATTTAGTGTCTACTGCATGCCAGGCACTATTTAGGTGCTAGGGATGTAGCAGTCAACAGGCAAACCTCTACCCCTGTGTACTGTCCATTTGAGTGAGGGGTAGGGAAACGGGCACTAAAAAAGTATGAACAGAGGACAGAAGATGTCAGGTAGTAGTAGGGCTTTGAACTAAAATAGCACAAAATCCTGGGTGACATATATATTACATAGAATATTTGTTAAGCATATGTACTCTGGAGCCAGATCACTTGGGTTAAAACCACTTGGCTTGTATATGCATAATAACTGTTCTGCTTATCTACTGCTATGTAACAAATGACCCAAAATGCTGTGGTTTAAAATAGTATTAATTTATTTTACTCATGAATCTGTGAGTGAACAAATCTGACAAGTACATGATGTCTGTGGCTTCAGTTGATGACCTGAACAGTTGGGAGGCCATAGCCATGACAACTGGGGCTCACTGAGCATCAATCCTTCTATGCATGACCCCTCCACTTGGCTCCCTTCAGCCTCCTCTCAGCATGATGACCTCAAGGTTGTCAGACTTTTTTACATGTGCCTCAGGACTCCAAGAGCAAGTGTTCCAAAAGACAGGAAGTGGAAGCTGCCATATCCTTAAGGCCTGGACCCAATGCAAAGCATCACTCTTGCCATATTACATGAGTCAAAGCAGACAAAAAGTCCACAAGTTTCAAAGAGAAGGGACGTTCTCTCAGTGGGAGAGTGTTGAAGAATTTGTGAACATCTTTAGTCTGCCAGAATGTCCTTCAACCAGCTCCACTGAGTTCTCTACCTCTGTTCCCTTAGCTGTTAATATGGACAATAACAGAATCTTATGGGTTAGAAGAATAAATTAGATAATAAAAGTAATGTGTAGAACACAAGTGTTCAATAAGTATTAGCTGTTTTACTCTTTTCAAGCTATTTTTAATATTCCCTTAGTGTAAATAGAGCACTTGAAATAACACATTTTCCCCTCAAAGATAAATGGCACTTTAAAGATAATGGTAAAGAATCTGACATCTGATATTTGTTTTAGAAATGTACAAACTTTGACTAGCTTATAATGAATAACAACAACTACTGCCCCTTCAAGATCCCACCTCCTAAATACATGCACGTACACACAATGTCCCACACTTTTTCACTCTCTACCCTAGAAGTGGGTTTGCAAACCAATTCATGTCCTTGGTCAGTGGAAAGGGTTTGGAAGAAAGAAAATGAGCATCATGGTTTTTTGTTATTGGTGATGGAGTTCTCACTTTGGTTCCAGTAGGTAAGCTTATGAAAGAATAGGCACACCCTAGGAAAAGTACTTTTGCAAGACCCTAAATGACTGTGTAAGAATATCCATTCTGCTGCAGAATGGAGCTCAAGCACCAGGGAGGCCTGGAGGTTGGCTTTCAAGGCTTCACTCATAGAGCAGATCAAAACCTACCCCCAGGGAGCTCCTAGCCACCCAGTTTGAGCAACATCTCTACCCGCTGAACTCCATTAATAGCCCCTCAGAGTCTTGATGCCAATACTGAGTAAGCGGGACAATGTCACCACTGTCCTTCACTATCCTGTGAGGAAGGAGCCAGCTTCCTCTTGTCATCATTTCAGTTTCCCTCTCACACTTCCTCTTCAAGATGTGATCTAATGTGCTGCTGCTTTCATTTATCTCCCAGAGTATGCTTTAAATTTGAAACAGGGCCTCCGTGTTTAGGTACTTTTCCAGAACAAACAATGACTATGCCTAAGATGTCCTTGATCCCTTATCTTATTTCCTTTGTGATGGCAGGTGCTACGTTTGTGAGGTGAGATTAGGGTTGTGGCCCAGCTGAAAGTTAAGAACTAGTGGACACTGGCCTTTTCATGGGGCCAAACTTGGAACCTTGGCTACACCAGTAGAGACGAAACGAACACAGGCACTACTCACAGCAGTACTTTTAATGCCAGTTTGTGGGAGAGGTTTTAAGAAACCCCAAAACATGGACTGACCAAACTAGCGAAAGTGCCAATCACCCAACTTAAGTAAACAATTAACAACAATAACAATGACAAAACATATTTTCTCACTATAGCCCAAAAGTAAACGAGTGAAGGTACAATATACAAGAAGACTACAATGTGTTGATCTTACCCTATCATGGTATTCTATATTGACATCATAAAACATTTCCTAAAGCCTAAGCTAAAATCAAACTGCTGCTCTGATCTGTGAATTTGCCAACATCCAAAATACATCAAACACATCCAGGAAGATCTGTGTCTTCCCACTTGTACTGTGGTTTGTAACTCCGGAGGGAAGGACAAAAAAATAAACTTTGATTAGCAAGAATTTCTTGAAAAGAAAGAGCAAATGATAGTTACTTAGAAAATTGTAAGGCAAATATAAAATCCTATCCAATTAATTTGAAAATGGACACATTGATTTATATTCTGCTTAACTTTTTCCTTTTTCCCCAATAAGTGGTTGTGGAAACCTCATTTTGTAGATAAGAAAACAGTGTGTGGGTTCACTCAATGATGATTAAACTACATTTCACATCTTTTGAAGTTTCCGGAATGTGACAATACAAGGGAGATTTCGGTATCTTCATTCTGATATCAACTTAAAGCCAGAATATCATCCCCGTATCCACACAATCTGCCAATCAGGATTCATCAGCACAGGAGGACTGAAGAGGTGTTTGTTTTATGGGAGGTATTTATGTACTTGTCAGACTGTCACAAATAGAGATAGTTTAAATGTACATTTCCCCAAGGCAAAGGAACGAACCACAGTATTTCAGAAGGGACCTTATAACTATATGCTTTTTCAAGTTCTTTCTCCCACTATTAATCTGTTGCAGAGCATAAGCACTGGGGGAGATCCCAGAGATAATATAATATATTCAGTATTTCCATTACATACCCCTGTATAATAAACCACCTCCAATTTAGTGGCTTACACAATAACAACACCTTGCTTCTCATGATTCTAAGCTTCTTAGGTAGTTTTTCTCCTCTCTGTGGATGCAATCACTTATGTGCTGCATTCAACTGGGAGCTTAGCCTCCTTCCAATAGCCTGTCATAGTTCAGTAGTCCAGCCCAAGCTTCTTTATGGCACAACACCTTGCCCAAGAGGGAGTGTTCCCAGATGACAAGCTCCAATGTAAAAGCACTCAAAAACTCTCTGCTTGGATCATGCTTGCCAATGTTCCCAATCGTGAGATGTAGCCATGTGTCTGAGCTCAGCATTACTAAGCACGAGGATTGCACAGGTTGTAAATATCAAAATATATGCTCATTGGGCAGCACCAAGATAGAGATCTTCCCCATCCAGTTCTCCATCCTAGAGAAACTATCTCAAGTGCATACTTCAATCATCCTCGAACACTTTAATCAGATTGCTCCACTATCTTGTAAGACAGATTTTGAGACAATATTGATTAGAAAGTGCTTCCTCTCTCTTCCTCTAACTTCTACCCACTAATCCTAGTTCTGTTTTCTTGAGGAACATAGAAAAAAAAACATATTTTATTTTCTTTCTAAGTATAACACCTAAAGAAATGTAAAGAGAATATAATGTTTCTCCATACTCTTCCAAGTCCCCACATCTGCTTTCTGAACTCAGCATTCTCAGTATCTTCAAACTAGCAATGGCAACAGATAAGGTCTATTTAGCATAAGACTGACTATTTTCTTAAATTACTCACAACAGAAATGTTGGCTTATTCAGAATAATTGGACTAATTCCTTTTTTAACGTTTTATTTATTTTTGCAAGCAAGAAAGAGCACTAGTGGAGGAGGGGCAGAAAGAGAGGGAGACACAGAATATAAAACAGGTTCCAGGTTCTGAGCCGTCAGCATAGAGCCCCATACAGGCTTGAATTCACAGACCATGAGATCATGACCTGAGCTGAAGTCAGATGCCCAATCGACTGAGCCACTGAGCACCCCTAATTCTTAAAGCAACAACTAATGATAATCTTCCAAGATAATTATAAAAGACTCAAATTAAAACACAGAAGAAATAAAGAAAGAGAGAGAGCGCTCAAAATATGAGACTGCCTGTTAGGTGCGTTTTCACACAGAATGGTAGCGTTGACAACAAAGCTACCCTTGAGCCACTCGCTCTATGTTATATGGAGGCCATTCAAATAAATGCACAGGACAGAAAAGAAAATACCCTTCAGTGGTCCAGTAAGTTTTATACTATTTTGAAGTAGACTACAAAAGCAAACCCAGGTAATTGGATTTCACCAGTGATGGACCCAGAAGACTCCAACCTGTGTGAAACAATCCAAGTGTCATTATGATTCTAGTCAGACATCCACCACAAAACACTCTAGAATGGCTGGGATTTCAAGTTTTTTGCAATAAACTCCAAATGCCAGAGCAAACAAAACCACTTCTGACCAACTCAGATTATTTCCGGATATCCTCAAATTCAAACTTAGACATTATCTCTGGAGAAATTTCTGGATCTATTAAATCACTTAATTGAGTTGATTTGCTGGAACAATTACAGATCAGATATATAGATAACCTCACAGTAGAACCAGCTAAACAGGAATGCAAAGGGCAGGCAGAACCTCTGCAGCCTAAATTCTGCAGCCAAAACAATAAGACCCAATTGACTGAAGGCATCTAGGTCTCTTCATCAACAGTATGGAATGAATTGGTAATTTGCAAATTTTCTTTAGCCTGAAGTCTTATTACAGTCTCTATCAATTCAAAACATCTCTCTTCTCTCCTAATTTGATATTGCCATAAATTGGGCTCTATGAAAATAGACTCAGACAGAAATGAGCATACAAGAAATCTACTGGAAAAAAATTTTAGCTCAATCCTTGCACAAATGAAGAAGAGGGAATGAAGCAGGGCTGAGCAAAGGCAGAACTTGGCTTCAGCAAATCCAAAGTCAACTCAGCTGATTCACCCCCTACCACCAAGGACTCTGAAACTTAAATGACCCTTCTTGTCCTGAATTAGAGTGAAAAGTACATAATGTTAAACCTCTACATGGATATTCATAGGATGCCAGTTTCTCCAGGAAGAAATATGACCTTGGATGAGGTAGATGTTCTCTGTCAAGACAACTCCCCCAAAAAGCTGAGAGGTGAGGGGCATCACTTCCAACAGCTGAGGAATAAGTCCTTTATTTCTAAAGGAAAATTTGGGCAGCATATTAAGAGCCCATTCTTGACATTTAATGTAATATTCTTTCCATGGCCACATGAAGTGATGTATAGCTGAAGTGATGTATGAACTTTATCTTATACAATTTGACTCATATTCTATTTAGCCACAGTTTGAGACCAGGTCTAAATGAGAATTCAGATATCTTAAATTTCAAAATGACTAGATTAAGTCATATAAAAAATTCACGTCAGATACATCAAATCCATAGATGCTTCTTCCTTCTGAATTCCTAATGAAATTGTTTTGGCACAGATATGTAAAGAAATACCATTGCCATAATCTTGTTGCACATGCTGAACAGCTGTACACAGAAAAAGTAACAAATTCAAAGGATAGTTTACTGATAGTTTACTATAAAAATAGTACATGTACATACAACCCATTTATCAGCAATACAAGAGCGTTCCTGCTTATAACTACCATTATCTAAATTCTGGAATATGTTTACTTCCAATTCTTTTGACATCCTCTACTTAAATATACATATCAGAGCATCAGGTTGAAGTCTGTCAATTTCTTTGAAATTCAAAACCTGCAAGGCACAAGTAGTCTATGAGTTTTATAGAGAAGAGGGTTGATTTATATGATTGTGTTTCCCCAACATGGATTCCATTTTTATTTCATTCAGTTCAATTGAACAAATCTTACTGAAGGGCTACTATGGCCAAGATGCTATGGGATATTCAGAAGTTAACCTGACACATGTTCTGCCTCCTAGATATATATGAGTGTGGGTGTGTATTCAGAATTCTATAAGATAATTATGGTAGGCTGAAGCATATGAAAGTGAATATTTATCTACAAAAAAAAAAAAACAGCAATCACATTTGGATCAACCTAATATAACATAGAAGGCAATGTAACTTTTTTTTTTTAGAAAGAGAAAGCTCCCAAGTGGGAGAGAGTGGGAGAGGAGGAGAGTGGGGTTCTGGGGGGAGGGAAGGGGAGAGAGAGAGAGAGAGAGAGAGAGAGAGAGGGAGAATCTTAGGCAGGCTCCATGCCCAGTGTGGAACCCCATGCAGGGCTTGATCCCACAATCCCAAGATCATGACCTGAGCCAAAATTGAGTCAGATACTTAATTGACTGAGCCACCCAGGTGCCCTGTAGTCATTTTTTATAACAGAAATACAAAGTATTATGGAACCCCAGGAGAAGAAAATGTTAATTCTAATTAGGAAAATCAGAGATTTCATCAAATGAGTCAGTCTGAGCAAATGACTACAGATGGTGGACAATAGTACAAAGGACCAGCTTCAGCAAACATCAAGAGAAAGCAAGGTTTGTTTAGTCCTTAGCCTGGAAGGACTGGAAACAATGGCTCTTTTATCTGGAAGTCCCAAATGCTCTCTCTCTGGAAGTTTTTTCAGCAAAAGTATTTGAGGTTTGTTGGTTTGTTTTATTTTGGTTTTCTGATGGGAAGAAATGGAGCCCCCTGGAATCTAGCATACATGTTTGAAAATCGAAGATTTTCAGTCCTTTGAACCATTAGAAATAAAATTCTAAAGCAGTTGTCTAGATAGCTGAGATTTTCCCTTTTAGCTACCTGGAAAATGTAGAGTTGCTGTTTCAGGAAAACAGATGATGAATCTAATGAAGGCATATATTTCATTTAGTCAATAAAAATGTCTGCCAACCTATTCTACCCACACTAAACAATCAACAGAAATGAAATTTTGGCCTACACAGACTAAAAATAGTAGGGCCAAAGCAAAGAAAGATACCAGAGAGAGATTAGAGGTGAAATTTTAATTTCATTTGGAAACTTTTCCTTATGAAAAATCATTTACATAAGCATTTTCACACAAAACCGAGGTTATTGGGTATGCCCCTTCATTCATAAGATACAAAGGTGAACTTACTCATTACTAACTGGCTTCTTAAGGAGCGCTGGTTTCAGCTCTTTGCCCCTTATTCGTGGGTTTCTGCTCAATTCCTCTGTTAGGGAAAGCTGCTCCTGTGCTCACAGACCACACCTATGGAAATAATCAAGTGCTACAGTGATAAATGATGTTGTTCTCAGGGAAAACAAGGAAACGTTTGTACATGAAGTTGTTTAGATTTATTACAACTCCTAAAGCACAACCCTACTCCATTAACCAAACTAGTAATGGGTCAATAGAGTGCACAATAGAAAAGGCAGCAGTGCAGTCATTATTTAGGTCTGTACTGTTCAATACGGTGGCCACTAGCCACTTAGGGCTACTAAGCACCTGAAATGTGGCTAGTCTGAATTGAAACCTGCTTTAAGTATAATTACACACTGGATTTCAAAGGCTTAGTAAGAAAAATATAAAATATCTCATTAATAAGTTTTAAATTAATTACAAGCAGAAATGATAACATTTAGACACATTAGTTAAATAAAATGTATTATTAAAATTAATTTCACCTATTTTTTTAAACATTGTTTAACGTGGCACTCAAAATATTTAAAACCACTTATGTGATTTGCATTAGATTTCTTTGGAACAGCACTGGTCTAAGAAACACAACTTAACTTCTCTAAGCCTCAGTGTCCACTTCTGTAAAATGGAGATAATAAACATTGCCCTGTCATATTGATTTTTTGTATAGGAATATATTTTCCTAATGTATAGGAAAACATTCTAAAAATTACTGAACCCTAAATAAATGCAGGTTACTATCAAAAAGAATAATTCCTTATGGAAAAGGTTAGCATAATGAATCCAAGTGGTAAATACAACTTTTAGCTTGCTCTGGCACAGAATTTCAATAGGCCAGACAAACTAAGAGATGAAGATATAGCCTCCAAACCTCTCAATGCATTCAGTTCATATAAATTTGAAATGCTAAGCACACCAAACTATCTGCCAGGATGCATGATGGATATACTCCTCCAAGAGCAGGATAATATTCTGTGAGCACGCTCAAGGGATGAGGTAAGCTATCCCCCACTCAGAGGTCAGCCTGGCTTGGAATTGAAAAGGCTGTGGTATTAGGGTCCATCTAATGGTGAATGTATCAGTGAAACATTGGCAGTAAACAGCCATCTGGGCCCAGCATTTATGACCACTGTTGACTGTCAAAGCAATGAAATTTTCTAATCTACCACAAAAATATGAAAATGGACCCAAAATTAGGAGAAGCAAATAGTCTTAAACTAGAAATTGCTTCCTGTTCCCAACTCTTCTTTAGAATTACATCTGACTCTCCTGGTAGCACAACATGGGGGCTACAAGATCTCAATTACATGAGGCTGAGATAAACAAAGAGAGAAAAATGTCCAACTACACTTAAAGCAAAGGGGCCTTGAGAATCTCTCACCAGGTTACACAACGTTAGGCCAATGGGCAGAGCTTCAAGAAAAGACACTTAAAGGTACCAATACAGCCACCCTCAGAAGCGGGGGATAGGTAGTCAACCGACTTTGTCTATAATCCAGCCTTCTGTTCTGACCTATTAGCCCATCTTTGACCGTTGTTACACTCTAATAATATCTAAGCAGTTGTAATTCTCCAAACATATAACCTATGTGTGTGCTATTCCTCTGCTGGAACATGCTTGAACTGGCCCCCTTGCTGTTTCTCTGGAAAATTCATCTCCATTCCTCAAGAGTCAACTAGTGTGACATCCTCTAGGAATCTATCTCTGACATGTTCTACAACACTTAGACCTGTATTACAAAACTAACCTCCTTACACTATAAACTGGTACAGCCACTATGGAAAATAGCACAGAGTTTCCTCAGAAATTAAAAATTGAACTATCATATGATCTAGCAATCCTACTTCTGGATATACACCTAAAGGAAACAAAATCATTATCTCAAAGAGGTATCTGCACTCCCATGTTCACTGCAGCATGATTCACAATAACTTAGGTATGGAAACAACGTAGGTATCCATCAACAAATGAATAAGGAAAATGTGGTATATATAGACATATATAGGTATATATGTGGTATATATAATGGAATATCATTCGCCCTTTAAAAAGAAAGAAACCTTAGGGGGTCTGGGTGGTTCAGTCAGTTAAGCATTTGACTGTTGATTCGGCTACGATCATGATCCCCAAGTTCGTGAGATCAAGTCCCATTGGGCTCTAAGCTGACAGCATGAAGCCTGTTTGAGACTTTCTCTCTCCCTCTCTCTCTACCCCTGCTCCTCCCTCCCTCCCTCCGTCTCTCTCTCTCTCTCCCCCTCCCACCTGTCTCTCTCAAAATTAATTAATAAGCATTTGAAATAAATAAATAAAAATACAGAAATCCTGTCATTTATGACAACATGGATGACCTTGGAGGGCATTATGCTAAGTGAAATAAGCCAAAGTCAAACACCAGATGATATCATTTATATGTAGAAATTAAAACAAACAAACAAACAAACAAAAAGTGAACTCATAGAAACAGAAATAGAAAAGTGATTGCTAGGGACAGGGAGAGGTTGGTTCTTTCAGTTATAAGATAAGAAAAATCTGGGATGCCTGGGTGGCTCAGTTGGTTGAGTATCTGACTTCGGCTCAGGTCATGATCTCACAGTTCTTGAGTTCAAGCCCCAAGTAAGGCTCTGTGCTGACAGCTTGGAGCCTGGAGCTTGCTTCAGATTCTGTGTCTCCTTCTCTCTCTGCCCCTCCCCTGCTCACACTCTGTCTCTCTCTCAAAAATTAACATTTAAAAAAAAAGGTCTGAAAACTTAATATATACAATGGTGACTGTAGTTGGTAAGACTATATTGTATAATTAAAAATTGCTAAAAGAGTGGAACCTAAATGTTTCCACCAAAAAAGAAAAATAAAGGTAGATATGTAAGGTGATGGATGTGTTAATTAATCCATGAAAGAAATCCTTTCAAAATATATACATAAATCAAATCATCCCACTGGACACTTTAAATACCTTAAAATTTTATTTGTCAATCATACCTCAATAAATTTAGGAAAAAAAGAGAGAAAAACAACAAACCTCCCTATATTAGAATTGCCTATTTTTTATGGCTTTTCATTTGATTTCATTTGAAATCTTTTAACCACATCGTTCAATCTAGTCTAATGTGCTAGAGGGAACCTTTGTTCCTTGCTTCTCACGTGTCTATGCAAGGAGACTTCCACTAGATGACGCTCGTGGCCTCTCTCCAGCGCCCCTCCCCCTAGTGCTTCTAACCGGTGGGTTAGAGTTAGAGTAAACCAGCCATGCTCAGCTCTTATCCTGTCTCGTTCTCTTTTCTTCATGATCTGTGTATTAGATGAGAGAGGATGTATGGCCTTCTCCCTACTATGCAGTAGCCGGGGCCTGACCCCTTGGTCTGTGGTTTTCGAGGGCTGCCTGCTGCATTGAGGAAGGGGGTGTATTTGCAAACTTACTTGTCTGACCTCAGCCACAATCTCCAGATAACTTTACAGATATTCTAAAACATTTTATCTCCATCTATTGGACCTCTATATTAGTTGTTTCTAAACACAGGTGGGAAAAAAAGATTTCTTAGTCTCCTAAAACTCTATATAGTCACAGCATATTTAATAAGTAGATGAATCTGAATACAATACTAGAGCTATAAGTGGGGGTGGGGCGTGGGGAGTCAAGCTAGAAAGGCATAAGCAGCTTAAAGCAGAACATCTGCCAGAAAAAATAAGGCATTATGAATTTCATGCCAACAAAGTCCTCCTTAATAAGAAGACAGTGAACAATAATAATTTTGTTACTGAGTTATATGCCTATCCCTTATCTACCCCTCTTTATGGCAAGGGCTGGATGATACCCATTTTGGGAGTCCTCCAAATTAGCATCTAATAACAGGCATGAAAATGGTTGTTTAATTAATAATTAATAGGATATACGCATTTATGGGCTCATTCTGGGAGGAGGAGAATTCAAATAAAGTTAGAGTCTTCTCCTGACAACCAGGCTCAGAGATCAATGTAAGATATGGGAATAATAGGGGATAATATGAAAGAAGTCAGAAAACAGCATTCCATAAAAGAAGGTCCTGACTGAGTCTTAACAATGAGGGTGAGACAAGGGCTTTTAAACTTCTAAAATTTCTAAAGGCAAATGTCATTAAAATTTGAGAAATTATGAAAGAGAAGTTAAGATGTGGGTTAAGTAGCTGAACTGTTTGCCTCAAATCCTTCTAAGCCTCAGTTTCCTCATTCATGTAAGGAAATTAATAAAACTACTGACTTCACAGGATTTTTGAGAGACTCAAAGAACTTAAATTCTTGTAAAAGCTTTCTTTACTTCAGACTTACCACATAGAAAATTCTAGATTCCTTTGTAGGAACAGCAACAGTAAAAGCAGTCGTTTAATTTGGACATTCACACTAGAACATAGATGTAACCATGAAAAAATATAATTGCAAGGGAAGGAGAAGGCAGAGATAATTTAATGTGATAGAAGTAGATCCCTCCATTAGCTAGATGGAAATTCTGTGTTACCCTGCCACAGAGGAAATTGAGCTGTGGAGTATGCTTCACAATTTACATAGCTTATTGTGCTTACATCTTTCTACAATTCTATCACAAAAAAATTTTTTTGTTGTTTTTTACAATTCTATCACAACTCCAACAATTTCAATTTTACCCCATCAGGAACAGTAAATTGTTCCCCACGTGGACATTAAATTAGGAGCACTCCAGAGCCACCATCTTCTGTAAGTGCCCTTTCCTTCGGATGTTAACCTCAAGTCAGAAAGGTGCAAGTCTGTTAATCTGGGATGGCGTTGGGGCTAACTGTGATTAAATATTACATTGTAATTCTTATTCATTCCCATTATCTATTTACAAAAAACAAAAGGGATACTTTTCCTAATTTTCTCCTTCCTGTTACATTTTACACACAATTATCTCATGGACTTAGTTTCCCCAGGAAAGGAATTTTACATGCAGAATTCTCTTATTCTTAAACTCAAAATGGAGAATGCTTAGTTTTTTTCATGTATCCCATACTAAATGTACCTAAACATTTTTAGATTTTCTGGGAAGAAAGTCACAATTCTCTTTCTGAAAGCCAATATTTACTTTGGTATCCTGTAACTTGCAAAGCAGTCACCCACACTCAGAAGTTCTGCAAGCTATCTGTAAGAGGTCTCCTTACAATGTAAACACCTGTCTCCTTCATCAGCACCCCCCCATCCCCTAGGCAACCTATAAAGAAAAACTTTAATGGATTTAGTAAAATAAAAACTTGCTTCCAAATTTATATTATATCTTCCCACACACCTAAGAAAAAAACTATTTAATAAAGGTTTCATATTCAATGAGCTAAAGCTGGCATCTTAACTGAACACCTTCTCATCTACATTCTGAAAAGACAAATAAAATGCCAAAATTTTAAGTTCATACATTAAACATTTTAAACTCTTTTAAAAGATCAACTAATGTATGCAATATCTCCACATTTTACTAAAGTCTACCAAGAACAGATAGTAGAAACTAGTTCACCTAAGGACTGCTCTCTGCCCATTTGCCAAATTTGGAATGACTTCCTCTATCCTGATCAGTTTCACATTGCTATTTGCCAATGTGCACATACAACTGAGAATTTTAAGGACACTTCTTCATAAAATGGGCCATAATATATATGCTTAGTGCAGCAAACTATTGTTGCAATTTTAATATAGTTTCTTATTCCATGTCTATAAATTACCAGTAAGATTCCATTAGAGCAAAGAGCACTGTTAGCTGATTGGCATTTCTTACCAAACACTGAAAATTTAAAGTCGCAACTAACTTCACTAATAATTCCCCTACAAACCTAAGAACTTAAAGGTCAGGTGTATTTTATTTTCTCCATCCTTGTCTCCTAAAAATAAATCACAGATATATTCCCGATCTGCAATTTAATTACCCTCTGGAGACCAGCAGGTTATAGTTGGAGGGTGTCATTTAGCAGTCTTTGGGGGAATTGAAACCTCTTTCATTTGCATTACGTCTTTGTAACAAGAATTCAGACAGACTTGGCCTTTTTTTCCCCCAGAAAAAGGTCACAGTCTATCATTAGAAGCTTGAATGAGAAATGGTAACATGGATTTTTTTATGATAAAAGTTGGAGACATTGAAAACAAATAACGTATTGGCATTTAAAATATTCTTTTTAAAAATAGAGGGCACTATGCTGTGCCATTAGCACCTTCCTCATTACTGGGATTTCATCCATTTACAGAATCTCTGGGTTAGAAGGGACAATAAAGGTCATCCTGTCCAACTACGACCTGATGCCTCGAAAATTTTCTCTCTCTGTGGTACAATCTGACCTATATTCTAATAAATTACTTTTATAGTCAGTAAAGAGCCAAGTCCTTACAATTTATATTGAATCTTCAATGATATATTAGCTTTTATCACCTTTATTTTATTTGAAACGTAGAAAAAGTATTTTTAAACTTTATAACTTTTACTTCTAATTCTTTCAACTCCTCTCTCCACTGGGCATTAATTTCTGATTATATTTTAAATGTCTCTGACATATAACTGGAAAAGCAATTAAGTCAAATAAGCATGTATTTTATTTCCTTATTTATTAGAAAGATGATTATAATATGCACTATTCAGATCCTTCATTAATGTGTCTTCAAGAGTAAATGCTTTCATTATCCCCACAAAAAAACATTTCAATAACATATATATATGTGAGTGGCATTCTGATGCCAAATACTCATTACCATGAAATTAACTGCAATGATGATTACAGATTCAGTTCATATAAATAGTGTTATCCTGAATTCACCTTCCTTTCCCCTTCCATTATTTTTGATCATGGACCCCTTCTCTGTTTCTCCATTTACCATCAGATATAAAAATTGATTACTGTGTTGAGTGATTTTAAACAGAAACTTCCTTTTACCAGGGTGTGATATGGCAATTCTAATTCAAATCTAGTTCTACGATTAGAGGTTGTCCTACACTTGAAATTTACCTTAATAATCTAGAATGTCACACACACTGACCGTTATGTCTAAATGCCAGCCTATCATTACCAGCAAACTCAGATAATGAAAACATCTTGGGTTTTTTCACTGACTTGACAAGTATTTGTTTTGATCCTACTCATTTCCAGATGCTTTGTAAGACACTGGATTACAAAGATAAATTAAACATAGTATCCAGCATCAAAGAAGTCATGTAAATGGAGGAAGACGGATAAACATAGTGAAGAAAATACTAGCAGTAGGCATAGGTGACTATGGGGACATGGAGCAGCTGTACCCACCCCCACCAGGGGCAAAAAGAGAAGCTGACTCCTAAGTACCACGTTTCAAAGGATGAACTCAAGTAGGCAAGAAAAAATGAAGAAGGTTCTCATCTTATCTGTTAATTCAGAATCTCAGAGCTATCAGCTGATTCAATTAACCTCTTAATTTTGCAGATAAAAAACAGTATTTTTTGAGCCATTTCTCCATTAATTTTTATAATGTTTTCTAGAGTTTTTTAAAGAAAGCAAATATTATGTTGATTTTTACAGACAAGGACATTAAGGCATGCATATAATAAGTAATTTACCCAAAGCCCCCCAAGAATATTTGATGAATGTGTGCAGATCCTCAAGTCAGGCATCTCTCACCCAACTGTTCATGCTAAAGGAAGGATATTCCTATGCCAAGAGGGAAGCATGAGGCTGAGAATCTGGAGCCTTAATTCTAATAGTTTTGTGATTTTGAAAAGGCTCTTAGGTTTCCTCATTAATAAAATGAGGGGGTTGGCACAAGGCAGTCTGGGGTCATGCTGACAAAATTGTGCTGGTTCAAAATACTGGGTACTAAAATATCTGTCACTTGTGTATGATAAAGATTCTAGAATCTGCCCCAAATTATCTGACGTTAAATATGTCTTTCATTAAGTTTTTAGGCCCTGACATTTTTAATCCCATGTTTCCTCTTTATCCAGATCTTTTGTATTTATTTTCATTTTTTAAAATACCCTATGTTGCCTGAGCTATGATTAAGCATTTAGAAGATTCTCAATAAACTTATCCTGTAATGAAAAAGCACTCTGAACATACTTGTAGCTATGGAACTTAAAAGCAGTAAAACTGCAATATTTACAATATTTCAAACTTTAAGCTGTAACAGCCCAAATTCAGGAGGGAGTAAAAGCAACCCAAAAATGAAGTAAAATGGTTAAATATTAATATAATGGGGTTTTAAAGTACAGGTTTGAAAATTCACCAAATATTTTTCTTCTCAATTTGTAGGAAACCTATATTTAAGGCCATGTTAAGGCAGATGATCTCCACCAAACCTTAATTTCACGCATTATTCCTCACTATATTTTTAACCACCATTCCTTTTATTACTTATTCACTAAATATATGTAAGTTCCCATGTTCAAAACCTACGGTAAAACAAAGCAGAAAAAAGTTAATAGAGCTGTTTGTTTGGTTTTTGTTTATTTAGTAGATTGGTAGGTTAGGTGGGAAGTTTTGGGTAAAGGGCTTAAGATTTAAGAAAAGGCTATCACTGGATGAGATGTGTAATATCTTCCGGAAATCAGCATTTAATTAATGCCTAGTTCTTTCATACATTTAATGTATGAACATAAATTTATTTTACATTCTTTTTATCCCTTAAAATAATTGTATTCAGGTTTCTGGCATGCTTAACATGGATGTAAGTCAATCTCTGGAGGCCTTAACAGTAAAGAGATTTCAATATATTGAGTCACTGCTGTATGTATGATTATGAAAACTAGGCTTATAATACTATGTATTGATTGTATTTATTTTAAAGAGTTTCATTTATATAATTTTCACCATTCATCCATATTAAAATGAAAGTCTTTCAACTTTCTCTTTCATTCTTTCAGAAATTTTCACCCATTTCACTATATTCACTTTCATTTATCTCTAATATAGTTCAATACCACTTTACTAAGTCTCATGTGTTAAAAAAAAATGATGGTCATGGAGGAGGGCACTTGTGGGGAAAAGCACTGGGTGTAATATGGAAACCAACTTGACAATAAACTATAAATTTTTTATAAAATGGTAAAAGAAATGCATACTAAACTCCCTTGTTCTTCAAAATTACACAAAGCACTTGAGGAGGCAGGAGATGTATTAATGAGATAGTTGCTTAGTTAAAAAGTAGTAAATTATAACATCTAAAAGGAATATGACTTTCTGTGGAAAATAGTATGGAGCTTCCTCAAAAAATTAAAAATAGAATTATCATATGATCCAATAGTTCCACTGCTGGGTATTTGCCCAAAAATCCAAAAACACTAATTTGAAAAAATATATGTACCTCTATGTTTATTGCAACATTACAACTTACAATAGCCAAGAAGATATAGAAGAAGCCCATGTCTACTGATAGATTAGTGGCTAAAGAAGAAGTGGTGTGTGTGTGTGTGTGTGTGTGTGTGTGTGCGCGCGCACGTGCGTGCGTGCAATGGAATATTACTCAGCCATAAAAAAGAATGGAATCTTGCCATTTGCAACAACATGGATGAATCCAGAGTGTATAATCCTAAGTGAAAAAAGCCAGTCAGAGAAAGACATATACCATAGGATTTCACTCATATGTGGAATTTAAGAAACAAAACAAAGAAAAAGGAGACAAAACAGCAAACTCTTAACTATAGAGAACAAACTGACAGTTATCAGAGGGGAAGTGGGTAGAGAGATGAGTGAAATAGGTGAAGAAGATTAAAGAGTACACTTATGATGAGCACTGAGTAATGTATGGAATTGTTGAATCATGATATTGTACATCTGGAACTAATATAACACTGTAGTACATTAATTATACTGGAATAAAAGTAAAATAAATATGGGACATCTAGGTGATTCAGGTGGTTGAGCATCTGACTTCAGCTCAAGTCATGATCTCAAGGTTCATGAGTTCAAGCCCCACATAGGGCTCTGTGCTGACAGCTCAGAGCCTGGAGCCTGCTTCTAATTTGGTGTCTCCCTGTCTTTCTGCTCCTCCCCGACTCATGCTTTCTCTCAGTCTCTCAAAAATAAATGTTAAAAAAATAATAAGTTAAGCAAATAAATGGGAGGTATTAATTAATTAGTTAATTTTAAAAAATTTAAAAATGAATGGGACATTAAGGGGAGTTCTGGTTCAAAATGGTGACCATAGCAGGTTTGTGAACTCAGTTCCTCCAGGGACACACCAAAACCAAAGCCACATATGGTGCATTTCTCTCTGAAAAAAAAAAAATCCAGGAACTTAGCTGAGTGACATCTAAACACTGAGTGATTTTTGACAAAGCAGGAAAGAGTATCCGATCGAAAAAAGACTGCCTCTTTAGCAGGTGGTGCTGGGAGAACTGGACAGCAACATACAGAAGAATGAAACTAGGCCACTTTCTTACACCATACACAAAAATTAACTCAAAATGGCTGAAGGACCGGAATGTGAGACAGGAAACCATCAAAACCCTGGAGGAGAAAGTAGGAAAAAACCTCCTAGACCTCCACCGCAGCAATTTCCTACTCAACACATCCTCAAAGGCAAGGGAAATGAAAGCAAAACTGAACTCTTGGGACTTCATCAAGATAAAAACTTCTGCACTGCAAAGGAAACAATCAATAAAACTAATAGGCAACCAACGGAATGGGAAAAGATAGTTGCAAATGACATA
>NC_043713.1:50708513-50744857 GCF_006229205.1 Suricata suricatta
TCAAGAAGATGTGGTATATATACACAATGGCAATGAGAAAGAATGACATATGGCCCTTTGTAGGAAAGTGGATGGACCTTGAGGGTGTCATGCTAAGCGAAATAAGTCAGGCAGAGAAGGACAGAAACCATATATTTGCACTCACAGGTCTAACAGGAAAATAGGAGAAACCTAATGGAGGACCAGGGGGAGGGGAAGAGGGAAAGAGAGTTGGGGAGAGCGATGCGAAACTTGAAAGACTATTGAATGATGAAAATGAACTGAGGGTTGAAGGGAAAGTGGGAGGGGGGAAAAGAGGTGGTGGTGATGGAGGAGGGCACTTGTGGGGAAGAGCACTGGGTGTTGTATGGAAACCAATTTGACAATAAAATATTTAAAAAAAGATATATAAAAAAATAAACACTGAGTAAACGATAAAAAAAATTCACATGAAAATGGGTGGGAAAGGCTGGGACATAGTCTTGCCATAAAACCCACCTCCAACACAATAACACACATCAGGAAGGGAACTCACAACTTAGGGTTTCTGCCTGAGAAGCAAAGGGTTTGTACACAACCTGTTCCCCAACTCTTAAGACCTGCTATCCATTCTTCTACTCTCCCCAGTTTAAATTCAGAATACTGTAGGGTGCCTGGGTGGCTCAGTTGGTTAAGTGTCTGACTTTGGCTCAGGTCATGATCTCACAGTTTGTTAGTTTGAATCCCACATCCAGCTCTGTGCTGACGACTTGGCACCTGGAGCCTGCTTTGGATTGATTCTGTGTATCCCTCTCTCTCTCTCTGCCCATCTCCTGCTCGCACTCTCTCTCAAAAATAAATAAACACAAAAAATTTTTTAAATAAATTCAGAATACTGTAGACTCCTTGATCACTGTTACTACTTCTAAACTTTGTTCCTCTGCCATGACTTATATTTTTCTTGTGTTGAAGTATATATCATCATCTAAAGTCCTTCTGGACCCTGACATAATGTCAGTTGGTCCCAGAAGTCTCTACTAACTTCTGAGTTAGTTAATTACAGATATTTCTTGTACACTTAAAGGACTTTATGTTTACCATCACTTCTGCACTTAAAAGGCTGCTTACTAATTGTCCATTCACTTGTAGGACTCCTCCATCTGTCTCTCAGTGATTTGAGGATAAGGACCATGTCATTCTTGATACATAATATACTTCCTAAGTCGGAACACTAAAGAGACTCATAAATATTTGTTAAGTGACTAAATCACCTGCACCACTGTTCTCCCCTTCTCATCACAGGTGACAACATTCAGGACAAGCTGTCCCAAATCCTGGCAATTTGGCATATTTAATACTTCAAGCTGAAAGAATTGGAGAAATGAATTCAGAAAGGAATTTCTGACCTTTTCTGAAGCAGGTCAAAGACCTCAAGAGAAAGGTACCCTCCACCAAGAGGAGTATCCTCATCTCTAAAGACTTAGAAACACAAAAGCAATCTGAATGAATAGTTCTCACAGTTTCTCCCAGAACTGCATTAAGCTCATACTCTTCTGTCCAATCACGTTTTTTCCATGACTCTTCATCAAACTTAGCACAAACACACTCAGGTTTAACCACTTCTTCAGTTCTTCATTTCCTCATCAAGCCTCCAACGTAACATGAAACTTCTATTAAATAATGTCAAACTGAGGACTGAAGAGGGAGGAAGGAAGAGAAGGGGGGTGATGGGCATGGAGAGGGGCACTTGTGGAGAAGAGCACTGGGTGTCATACGGAAACCAACTTGGTAATAAAATATTTTAAAAAATAATAATATGCACTTATCTGTTGTTAACCGAGGGCCTCCTCACTTAGAAAGGTAAAGGGAAAAGATGTTCTTCTCTCCTGCATAGCAATTCTCAAACGGCCCTCCTTCCTCAGGAACATTAATGCCTGAATATCAACACTGTATACTTCATCCATTCACTCTCGACTTTCCCTTTACAAACATCTTTTCTTACCCGGATTTACTCAATTCTTTTCTAATTTCCACTATTCCCTTTTTTCTCCAAAGCACCCAGCTCCATGCTATGAGTTTAAGAGGCACTCAAGGAGCACATATGGGATTCAGCAGAGTAGCGCACAGGCCGTCAGTCTCATAGACAGCCTCCAGCATTCTGGGGCTGATCTGAGTCTGTTGCACACCTCAGTAAATCAATCATGCTACCATGAATGCAAATCTCTTAAAGAGGTGGAATTTTTTCACTGAATACCCACTTTCTTTCTTCTCTCTTTTCCCTTTTCCCTATCCCCTTTTCCCTTGGGGAATTTCTAGAGACCTAAGTAAACAACAGCCAACCCCCAGTGTGATTAGAAACAGCACAGATGCACAATTATAAATATTATGGCTCTATTTCTTTGTATCTTCAGAAAGCTTCATTTAGTCATTACCTGTGCTCAATCTTATTATTTGCTCAATTTTTCATCTCTTCATGTCCTTATCATGGTTCAATGTATGGTGACCATAGCGAATATTTCAATATGCCAGTGAAGTTGGGCTCAGCTGTGTGACTTGCTTCCTCTGATATGTGAGTGGAAGTGAAACCATCAATTCCCAGCTATAAGCATCACATGTTTCTGTTTGCCCCGTTGAAACTATGACACCCTTCACGAGAAGAAAAAGCCTCAGGTAACCACTGACCTTACAACAAAAGATCTTTGAAGCAGACCTACCTGAACTCAGCCCACAGCCCGAGACAGATCCATACTAGCTGAACAGCAAAGCAAGGGACAAGAAATAAATCATTGTTATTTTAAGCCAAAGAAACTTAGGGTTTGTTTGTTATGATGCATTACTGCAATAGGAATCTGAGTGATACACAGTGTCCGATGTACATTCTCTCTCTAGTTTATAAACCATTGGCTTTAGGCAGTGAAAACAGTATCAGGGCAGAATCCTGTTTTTAAAGCACATTTTCAATCTAATAAAGGTTTCTGGAAATATCTCAAAATGAACCGGTCCATATTTTACAATTCACTGGGATTTTATGATGCTTTGGATTGTTTATTGTGCTATTTATCAGGGTTGGTATTGATCATTCTCTTCATTAGTTGAAGTGGTTAAAGTGCTATCTGCCATATTTCTCTTCCTGAATGCATTTATTCATGATCATTATTATAGCCTTTTTATGTGGATGCTCAGCTCAGATGATACCCATAAGCTTCATATATTACATCTTCCATGTTCAAGTCAGGCTTTTAAAGATTTGTTAAGAGCCATAAAGGATACGTTTAGCATTAAAAATAGATGACATATAATGATGAATTGAACACAGAAAAATGCCCATATTTTCAGGCAAAGAAGGTATAGATTCAAAGTACTTTGAGGTTAAAAAAAAAAAAAGTTTTAAGATCCTAATCTCTGACATTAAGTCTGCACCTTTTTCCCTTTCTTATTTTTATTCCAAGACAAATATAGATTCAGATTTCATATAAATTTAGAACTTAGGTAGCTTGGGGATTAAGGAGCAGATGGGAAACTCAGAGTCCAAAATTGGAATCCTTATTCAGCCTATGACTTATTGCATGATACTTAAAATATTGTACTTTCATCTCTACAATGAGTTGAATTGGCAAAACATTACAGTCAGCAATGTTTAAGCTATTTTGGAGATAACCTATTCAGGGTGTTTTTAGATATCTCAGCTAGTTGAAAAAACCCTCAAATATTGAATATAGTTCTCTAGTTCAATTTATTATTTAAACATAAAAACAGGGGGAAAAAATTGAATGGCTGATTTTATATGATGTAGTAAATCTTAGTAAAAAAGAACCCAAATTTTAGAAGCAGTCATGGATTTCCTCTAACTTCAAGGCTGAATAATATTTGTTAAGCTACTCAACCATTTCAAGCCTTGGTTTCTTCATTTGGAAAATACAACAAAAGTACCTGAAGATTTTTGTGAAAATGGAAGTAGAAGCATATGTATGTTATATAAAAGCAGCAGGGCTGGCATAATTAGAGTCCAACAAATGAAAACTATTATCTGTTAATAGCAGAGTGAAATCACAAGACAATAAGGTGTCTAAATCTGAGTTTAAGTGTCATAAGAAATGGAGCTACTTAAAGAGGTAAATAGGATATATGTGGCTCTGGACTGATTGTTCTCATATAATTCTTGAGTTTATCTTTGTGACAGCTGGAAAACAGGAGGGTAGACAGACAGGGGGGACTTATTTGAAATACCCTCTTAAACAATCAAGAAAAACAAAAATCAATAAAACACATAGGGTCTCCAAATCCAAATGCTTTACAAATATTGGTGGCATTACAAACCACTTACCAGGATTGCTTGGCCTTTTAACATACACCTCCTTATTCAACCACATGCACCAAGCTAAGTTCCACCTCCACATGGAAAAATCTTCTTTACTAAACTGAAAGAACAGTAATCTTTATCATAATACCAATAATAACTATCAATATTGAATACCTAATCTGTACAATCTACTTGATATTTAGATCTCCCAACCATGCTGAAGGGATGCTAGAATTCCAACTTTTTATAAAGCCAATGTGGGGCTTGAACTTATGACCTTGAGATCAAGACCTGAGCTGAGATCAAGAGTAGAACACTTGACCATCTGAGCCACCAAGGTATCCCTGGAATTCCAATTTTAAAGATAAAGAAGTGGGCCATCACAAGGGCAAAGACTTCCTAGTTTCACATAGCAAATAAGAAACAGAGCAGGGATAAAAATCCAAGTTTGTCTGACTCTCAAGTCCATGCTTGTTCCATGAGGCTTTGAATTTAATGGTAAAGTCACAGCATGCTAGGGTTTGAGGGTGGAAGGAAGCTGAGACCTTATCTAATCCAAGCCTGCTTTTTCTTACAGATGAAGAAACTGAACTCCAGATCAGAAGAAACAAATGACTAATTCAAGTTCACAAAACAGGAAGAGATAAAACTAAGGTTAGAATTCTTTCCACAGTATCCTTCTGCATTCTTCAGTCAAAGTATACTATAAAGGAACACAAGCATACTAAATCATGCTGTTTCCATGACTCCCAGGTATCAGCCATATCCTCCCCAACCTTCCTCAACCACACACACACTCACACACACAATATGGGAATAATGGAACTCTACTTCGAGGTTATGCCACTAAAACCTTGTGAATAAGCCAAAACTTGGCTATAAAATGTTTGATACAGTACTGCTATGAATATTTTTTGAAAAACTGAAATTACTTATTCAGTGGACTGTGAAAAAATTCCAGGCAGTTACCACAGTTTTTATAAACCCCTGCTTGGAAGACAGAAGGATGAGCTTAATGAGGTGCAAAGAGTCAATCTATACTTCTCATCTCAAATACATGTTATTGTGAGGAAGCAGAGAGCTGAGTGGGTGGATAGCACATTGTTGAAGGGAAAAGATCCAACCTCCACCAAGTTTTCTTTATCACACAGGAAGTCAGATTGCATGGGTTTCACCAAGTGTAATGATCTTGGTGACTGTTCCCATTCACAATCACTTCTTGTGGACTGAAGCATGGTTTCTGACGTCATGTTGACTGCTTTCATCTGCTAATATAACTCTAAGGTTGTGTTCTCAGGCAAAGGGCCAATGTGGAGGCTTTTTTTAATTGGTTATCATACTGCCCTGAATACATCATTTTGCAAAGTAACAACCAAGGTCAAAAGCATTGCCTCCATGCTGGTCCATAACAAAACACATTTTTAAGATTGCTTGAGTCTGACTTCATAAAACTTCAATGTTGATATCCATGAGGCATATTCTTCATTCTTCTACTATGTCCAATTCAACTTTTTAAGGAACTTTTGCACATGATGACTCCATTTCATTTTGTTCTGTTTCATTTTAGTTGCTTGTTGCTATGGATTGAATGTCCGTGTACCTCCCCACATTCCTCCAAATTCACATGTTGAAGTTCTAATCCCCAGTGGGATGGTAGTTGGCAGTGGGGCCTTTGGGAGGTGATTATGGTTAGATTTGGCTATGAAGGTGAGGCCCTCATGACTGGATTACTGCCCTTATAAAAAGAGGAAGAGATAAAAGACCCCACTCTGTCTCCCTACGGTCATAACTGAGAAAAGGCCATAGGAGGATAAAGCAAGAAGGAGGCCATCTGTACCAAGAAGAGAGCTCTCACCAGACCCTGAATCTGTCAGCACCTTGATCTTGGATGTCCAGCCTCCAGAACAGGGAGATATAAATTTCAATGGTTTACATAGTTAGTCTGTGGTATTTTATTATAGCAACCTGAGCAAAGACACTAGTCAAACATGCAAAAGACAAAATTAAAAAGCATTCCAAATTCTAGATTGTTATTGAGTATTTTAGAGATTAGGAAATAATTTCCAGGCATAAAGAGTCCAATGAAGTATTTTAACCCTTTGGGGATATGAGTGCCATTAGTCCATGAATAACAATGTGGAATCCTAAGAATCTCTTTGCCCTGGCTTATGGCAATGGTTAAATGATACAGAGTGCACAGGGAGTTCTAAACAGGTTCAGACACAGTTTTCAGGTCACATGACAGTTCCAAGAAGGCTCAATTAACTAGGTTCTTTAAATGAAGGCTACAAAGGAAGGAGAATAAGCCTTCTACTTTTTTTGAAGGATGTTTCAAAAGGCATTTTTTCCCCAATGGGATATGCACATCACCATGAATTCTAGACTCTAAGACCCAAACACTGAATGAATTAAAACAAAGGATACATGAAAAAGCAGCTCCAATGGTAAGGTCTTGAGGCACCTTCAAACGAATTTGTTCTGAATAATACATCAAGTATCTAAGAACTCACATCTTAACCTATTTTTTAAGGATACATTGTAAAGTGCAAAGCATCAAGAAAAGCAGTGATGTTCCCCAATGTTTCAGGAGGCTGGTTGTTTTTTTAAAATTTCAAACATTTTTGGACGAGTACAGAAGAGAATTCCTGAACTCTTGGTTGCGCATCACATGAACTTTCTTGTTTTCAGATCTCTGAAGTTGAAAGACATGTCTCTGCCAGGAGTACCACAGTGAGATAGCTGCACAGAGTATCTCTGAGAGAATTATACCGAGAAGTAAGTATATAAGGGAAGGAACAAAGGCATATTCAATTTACAGACTACAAGCCCTAAAATATACACGCCCCCTTCTAAGCAATGTTAAAGACATGGCCAGTATTATAACTGTAGACATTTGGAAAGAGTTCTTTGTTGTTTGAAGAAAGATACTTGCTAGTCAGAATCAAAAGCTTTTATGGATTCTAATTTGAAAAATGGTAGCTCAGAATACAAAAAGCTAAAGGGACTGTAGTTCATGATTTGACAGAGATTTATAAAGCTCCATAAAATGGTCTGCATATACAGGAATGTATATGCCTAAGGAAGTATGCAATATGAAATGAAATTATTTTTAACATTATAAGAACACTTAGTATCTAATAAAGATATTGCCATAAACAAAAGTCTCTTTCTAGGGTCCCTTCAAAAAATGCAAATCTTAAAAAAAGTTTTTCTTAAGAGGTCATCTGCCTATCAGTTTACCCCTACTTCACAAAGTGCTCCTTATATGCTCCTGGTCTCCTATATTTTATTATAGTTGTCCAAGGGTAAAACTAGACCATGAACTCCCTGAGTGAACAGAATGGGTCTTAGACATCTCTCTCCCTAGTGATAAGTTATAATGTATGATTAATTAACATTTATTAAACCATAAATTTATTTATTTACTTACTTACTGTATGTATGATTAATTAACATTTATTAAACCATAAATTTATTTATTTACTTACTTACTTATTTAGAGAGAATGCAATCTGCAGAGGGGCAGAGAGAGAATCCCAAGCAGGCTCCACACTGTCAGTGCAGAGCCCAACATGTGGCTCAAATTCATGAACTGTGAGATCATGACCTGAAGCAAAATCAGGAGTCAGATGATTAGCCAGATGAGCCACCCAGGTGCCCTAGCATTTGCTAACCTTTAAAAACAACTACCATGGGGCACCTGCGTGGCTCACTCTGTTAGGCATCTGACTTCGGTTCAGGTCATGATCTCACAGTTTGTGGGTTCAAGTCCCGCATCAGGCTCTGTGCTGACAGCTAGCTCAGAGCCTGGAGCCTGCTTCGGATTCTGTGTCTACCTCTTTCTCTGACCCTCCCCTGCTCTCACTGTTTCTCTCTGTCTCTCAAAAATAAATAAAAAACATTAAAAAAATTTTTTAATAAATAAATAAAAACAACTCCCACATGGCAAAGTCTGTGAAAAACATCAATAGATCCTTTGATTTTATTCTCACACTATCAAAGGCAATCACAAGTTGAGTCTACAGAGCTCATGAAAGGGTAATGCCATGAAAGGAGCCAAGAATCCCTTTAGGAACTTATAATTTTATAATTCTTCCCAAAAATTGTTGAATGCTCCAAAATATGCATTCAACTGACTGATTAGAGGCATCTATATACAGTAAAAAATATACAATTTTTATCACATTCTGCCCATGTGTTACTAAGTGCCTCGACAGAGTGAACACAGATGACAATGATTTAGAGGTATCATGAAAATAAATCTCTGTGACACAGGTAATTTCCTAGAGTCTCTATCAAATCACAACTCATAGATACCAAACCTGGCCTCCTACCTCCTCAGGAAACAGTCTTCAATTGTTGATATTTGGAATACAGCAGAAAATGAAACATGATCAAAGCAATGGAACCAGATGCAAAGATTATATTTCTAACCTATAAACTGGCAAAATTTTTTATTTCTTCTTTCCTCATGGCTATATATAATAATAACTTGTAATATTCCCTTAGACCTGGAAATTTAGCAAGTACTCTAATATATATCATTCCATATGACCTTCACAACAATCTTGGGAGGTAAGTAGGGCAGCATTATTTCCATTTCAAATGAAAAATGGATGTCAGGGGAAGGAGAGGAATTAATCTAATGACAAATTCTGATTGCAGAGCCAATGTCCCTGTCCGTACATCATTTGTTGTCCAGGAGCTGGTCTTTGGCCACCTCACTTGCTTCTGCATTCCTCAAGAGTCTAGTGATAAGAAAAAATTGTATGTATGTAACCAAAGAAGCAGGTGTGGAATCCTCTGATTCTGGTAAGTGCAAAGATTTGTTAATTATAGTTTTGTTCATTCTTCAGGTGGCTTTGTTTTTGTTTTGTTTTGTTTTTAAGTCTGTATTTAAATTCTAATTACTTAAGATGTAATGTTAGTTTCAGGAGTAGAATTTAGTTATTCATCACTTACATATAATACTCAGTGCTCATCCAAACAAGTGCCCTCCTTAATACCCATTACCTATTTAACCCATTCTCTGTCCACCTCCCCTCTCACCATCCAAGTCTGTTCTCTATATTTAAGAGTCTCTTGTGGTTTGCCTCCATTTATTTTCCCCCTTTCCCCTAGGTTCATCTGTTTTCTTTCTTAAATTCTACATATGAGTAAAATCATATGGTGTCTGCTTTTCTCTGACTGACTTATTTCACTTAGCATAATATTCCCTAGCTCCCCAACTCATTGCAAATGGCAAGATTTCATTCTTTTTTATGACTGAGTAATATTCCATTATATATGTACCACATTTTCTTTATACATTCATTAGTTGATGGACATTTGGGGTCTTTCCATAATTTGGCTATTGTTAATAATGCTTCTATAAATATTGGGGCACATGTGCCCCTTCAAATCAGTATTTTTGTATCCTTTGGGTATGGTAGCTCTAGTTTTAACTTGTTGAGGAAACTCCATACTGTTTCCCAGAGTGGCTGCACAAGTCTGCATTCCCATCAGGAGTGTAAGAGGTTCCCCTTTCTCCACAGCCTTGCCAACATCTATTGTTTCCTGTGTTGTTAATTTTCAGATGCCTGTTATTATGATGAGTCTTGCACCTAAAAGCTAAATACAATTCTGTTCCTTAAAAAATGCAGGTTAATGGTAAGAAATAGTGGTGGAATAAGGCACTACCAGGTGTTACCACATATCAATAACTGCTGCTAACAAACCTAACTGCAAAGAACATTACAATCAGAAGTTCTGCTAAACCTATTCAAACAAAGCAATGGGTGAGTGATAAAGCCTGATGTGTGCTCACCCTGGTTAAAGGCTACAAAGTACGTTCTATTAATGAAATTTTTGGCATCATCAAAAAAAGCAGCTGAAATCCTCAAATACTTTGGATCAGGGCTAGAATGTATCTGGGTATCACTGAAATCACCACTTTATCTGTACTTCACTGAATCTCAGTAACCATTGTCTCTAAATCACACCCTTATTTTATGTGCCACTAGGAAAGGGAGTAGGGGGTAAATGTCACTGTTAAACAGTAGCAGCCCATCTGTTGTCATAGCCATCCCAATTTAGAGATGATAAAATGTAAGGGAAAACTGTGTGTCTTAGAATTAATGAAACTTGGTAAGTTTCCCAGTATAACAGATTTGAGTCTGTCCCTTACCTCCACTCCCAAGAGCTGGGAAATCTATTTGCCATTCCAGCTGCTGGATAAAACAAGCATTTAGCTACATCTGTTTCTATGAAACCATGACTATTGATTTCTATATTGCTTTTTCCCTGAAGAAACTTATCCTCCCTCTCTCTTCCCCCCCCATGTTCTCAATTATTCCAAACTTCCTTACAGATATCACATTGCATTCTTTAAACAAAGAGGATGTTCTATAACAATAAAATAAGTAATACATGTGTAATTTTAAATTACATATTTAACCTCTTTAAATACTTTTGAGAAGTCTTCTAAATGGCTGTGAAAATAGTTGAGTATAGATAATATATTTTTCATCTTGAGTATGATAAACCAGCTGCTATTCAGAAATATGGGTTGCTCCTTAGAACCTTCTGTAAATCCTCAGAAGTACCATATACAGAACTTAAAAGTGCAATCCAGAAAATTCACACTATGTCCACAGGAATGATTTCACCCAATTCGGATTTTGTGCATGCTGAATGATCAAAGTATCATTATTAAGTACCTTAAAAAGCAAGGAGAAGAATTCATTAGTTACCTTCTATTGCATCTGCAGCTATTGTTAAGGAAAAAAATTGAGTACAATAAAGAAATAAAAAAGGGAAAGGAGGAAGAGCAAGAGAGAAACAGAAGGGAGAAAAAGAAAAAGCAAAGAAAAAAAGGAAAGTAGAAGAAAATAAGAGAAATGAGAGAAAAATAAGAGAAAAGGTTATTTTGATGAAACAATTGATAAGTTTTCTTAGGACTTTAATTTTCCAGGGATTGCAATTCTACTTTTATATAACAAAAGAACTTTACAGTTTATATATTTGAAATGTCCACTAGGTTGTCGGCAGAGGCTGTCTTCTCGTCTGCGTATGACCTCAGCATGATGCACACAGCAGCGGTCAGGCTGACTGGTGATGACTCATTGATAAGTGCATACATTTTCTGTAGGCTTATTTCTTATTTATGAAAAATCAGTTAAATGTTTGCTTAGTCATTATTGGGGGTTATTCATTTAGTGTTTTTTAAAATATTCATGAACATTTTTGTTTCTGAAAATGAGAGTAAAATAACAAAACAGGCAGAGAACATTTGAAGAAAGGAGAGAAAAGAAATAAAAGAAATGAGCTCTAATCTATAGGAGGGATGGAATAAACCTGAAGGAATCAGTTGTCACAATGTGCACAGAAAGGTACCAAGTCAATAATGAAAGCTTTATTCTGAAAAGGAGCTCAGTAGAAGCTGACATGAAACCAGAGAAATGAAAAGTACCTGGGAAAATAAATAAGCTAAAGGAAAAGTAAAGGAACTAGTAATATTCGGTGAAGTTGATATTAGAATAATTTTTAAAATCTGAGAATTCCACAGCTGGATGGGCTCAGGTCACTGATCAAAACCTTCATCTTTAGAAAAGAAAATAAACTGCCTGCTGTCCCAAGTGCCACCAGATATTCTGCGGCCAGGGTTTTGTGGCCCCTGCACCAGCACACAGCCACTAAAGAACTAAGAAGCATCTAGATCAGAGGTTCCTAAATGCTACTGTGTGTACAAACGTTGGGGATATCTTTTAAGTTCAGATTCTGGTTCAGTAGGTGTGAGATGGGGCCTGAGACTGTGCATGTCTAACAAGCCACCACAGGAGGCTGAGGCTGCTGGTTCATGGGCCGCGTGTTAAGGAACGGTCTATGACAGTGTTTCTCAGAGTGTGGTCCAAGGACATATGTGCTAGAATAATTGTGGTGCTTGTTAAAAATCCATATTCTTTTGTTTTATGTTTATTTGCTTATTTGGAGAGAAGCAGAGACAGTGCGAGTGGGGGAGGGGCAGAGAGAAGGGGAGGCAGAGAATCCTAAGTAGGTTCCATGCTCTCAGTGCAGAGCCCTACATGGGGCTCAAACTCATGAAACCATGAACTCATGACCTGAGCCAAAATGAAAAATCAGATGCTTTACTGACTGAGTCATCCAGGTGCCCCAAAATCCATTATTACTGAGCTCCACCATGAGCCTGTAGAAATGCTGAGGCAATTAATAACTGTATCCCAAATTTTCTTTAAATATCATGTATTTACATTAAAAACACTAAGACAGATAATCTAACATTTAAATTGATTTTCAATCCTGTATTTTAGCCTGTCACTTCTTTCACTTTTATTTTTTATCATTTTTCTTTGAATTATCACCTTGAAAAGTTTAAAGCTAAAAAAAACAAATGATAATAACATAAATGAATAAAAATACCCTTTCCCCTTGTCAGTTGATGACTTAAGATCCTGTTCGTCTTCTCCCATCCTATCCTTGCCACTGTTCCAATTTGTAGCAAACAGGTCATCATGGTTTCTGTCTGAGAATGCATTATCCCCAGGGATGGTGATTAAGACTGAAATTCCAGGTTCCAAAATAGCCAATCCCAAATTCACCACACCAGATTTTCCTGAATCACTAATATGCATCTTATCTTGTTACCTTGAAATGCTGTAAATCTTAATGCCCCTAAAACGAGACTACTCCTCCCAACCGTTTCTGCTCCTTACTATTATAGCATTTTATTACTGTTGTTAGTATCATTTTTAGTTAACATTGGGTTCTTGCTATGTTCCAAGGACAGTGCTAAAACACTTCTATACACTTTCTTAATCCTTGCCCCACAATGAAAAAAAAATACAAACATACTGAATCTGTTCCTAGTTTATAGATGAAGAAAGAAATGTTAAGAAAATTTAGTTTACTCAAAGTTCACACAGCTAGAAGTACATGGATGAGCCTGAATTTCAACTCAAATCATCAAACTCTATTATACTTCCCATCTTTACTTACCCCAACCCTGAATTAAATTTCTTAAAGCGTAGATTTTTTAAATTATATTTGAAAAGATTGCTTATTTTCAGAAAGGACTACTTATTTTCAAAACTTCAGCAGCCATCTAACTAAATGCTAATATCCCTATCCATTTCTGTTAATATGTTATATTTAAACGAAGGGCTTACTAAAAACAGAAACCCTCATCTCCTCCCCTACTGATGCATAGCTGAGAAGGGCATTTTAATACTGGCTTGCTCACATTAAGAGTGGAGCAGATACTGCTAATGTGTTTCAGTTTTTAAGTATTTCCAAAAATAATGGGAAAGAGTGATGCAATACTGTCATTGTTTCAAAAAGAAAAAATAAAGACACTTAGTGTACAGGTGTGTGTATATATACAGAACATTCAACATTAACTTACCACTTGATAAGTTGGTCTTGAATAGTTCTCCAGATGAACTCATGCATTAAGTGGATGTTTCAGCTCTGCTGGTGGTTTTAATTAGTACTCACCCAGCAAATATGAGGTCTTTATGTTTCTTAGGCTATCAGCTCTGATTACAGGATGAAAACTAAACAGCTTCTTTGAGTAAATTGCATCTTGGCAGTTACAGATGTGATCCACTTCCCAATGATTATTTCAAAGCCCATTAAAATGAAGAAAATCAAGAGGGTGATGTTCATTTGAGACTGTGGAAACAAAATCATTTCTCGCTCTTAGATATACTGACACTGTATTTACAAAGACAAATATACAGTAATAAGACTCATGCCCTGAACACAAGACAGTAATGTTTCTCAAATAAATAACTTTGTTTATGACTTGCATGAAATCATAGTTCTTTCATCTGTATTTTCTTATTTTCAGTTGAAAATGTAACTAGTAGCTGAAAAATGTCAAGCTTTTAGTTTTCCTTGGGTAGAGAACTAAATTTATCAGTTCCTGTGTTATAGTCACCTTTGAAATATTTTTTCCATCTTTCAAGGTAAATTCTACATAGATACTTTAGCAGATGTAAAGCCTATTTGCCACTCTTTCAAGAACAGACAGAAAGGCTTGTGGCTAATTGACTAATGAAACATCATTTTTTAAAAACTACTTTCTCACTGAATATTTGAAGATAAAAACTCAGAAATTAAATATTTCTGCATGTGGGCCCCTGGTATCCACAATGGCAATAGGAATAAAAAAAAAAGACAAAAAACATTCCCTTATAATTTGATCACAGTTTTCATTTGAATTTATTTTTTCATTATTGCCACCTGGATCAAATAAATTCATGGGTTTTTATTTATATATCAATACAAAATCATTCCTATACTTTCATTTAATTGCAACAAATTACAAATTAGAGGCCATGAAAACACATAATTGTAAGACATGTTAAAACATGATCCTTAAAAAATGTACTCAAACATAAAAATCTTACTGCAATACCCCACAACCATATGTAGTGAATGAGAGGGAAACAGAAGTGTGTTTTAGCAACTATAAAATATCTTGAACATGAAAACCTAATGGTGTGTTTGACAATAAAATATGGAGGAAAAAAAAACCTAATGGTGTGATTTTTCTTCAATATGAAAGAAATGACGTGCTTTCTAGGTTGAAAGGAAACAAAAAGTTACAAAAGAACATTAAGAACTATATCCATATATATTTTATGTGGAATTTGCTATCTATAAAGTTTGGATTCAGACATTTCTTAAAGTAATAAAAGTTGATCAGAAACAAACTCAAAAGCAATAACCTCAGCACACAGGCATGTTCCCAGGATGGGTTTAGGTTACAGATATAAGAATTTACAACCACAAGCTTGTTGGAATTTAATTCAATGTTCTTTTACTCCATCTGTATGATACAAAATTTTGTGGGAAAAAAAAGAGTGGAAAATCCAACTCAAGTAGATGAATGTTTTATCTACACAATGTCTAATACCTGAAAGGTTCCAAATCCATCATATCAAAGTTTATTTCATCCATTTTCACAAGCCCAATATATTGTTCCACTTTACTGTTAATGTTCCCTAAATAATTTTTAGCAAATTTCACTTCAAATGAAGAGTACAATCATATCTATATTTATTGACACTAAGATGGTAATATGGACAATTGGCAGATAATATACTATAGGGAAAAAAAGATGAAGTTGTAACCAAGTAGATCAAATTAGGAAGCCAGGGTTCAGAAACATCAAAGTCTAAGGTTGGGGTCTCAATGTGTCAAATATATAACACTCCTCTCTTTCTTGCACAAGCTCTAAACCCAATGAGAAGTAAACAGAATGCAAATCAAAATATCACTTTTATTACTGACACAAATATTTTGATACTGTGACTTAGAACTAAGAATTCTAGGACTTGGCAATACTCTCTATAAGTCTAAAACTTGAGAAAGCCACTAACAGAAAATTTAAGTACACAAACCACAAAAGCCTCATCTGGGATAAAAAGAGAAAAAGAAAACAGAATCCCCAGTAACAGATTAGCTCTGCCCCAGCCAGGAAGCTCAGGAACCTTCCTCCTGCTCCATGGGACAAAATGTCAGGAGACTTACTCTAGGGAAGTACCTCCACAAGAAGTCCTGAAAAGTTGAGAAGTATTTGTTCCGTTAATTCATTTGACCTACAGTCAACCAGGACAGTAGATGAGAAATCTATCATGACAGTTCTATATCAACTTCATGAGCCTTCTTCCCCCAACACTAGCCATGATTGTTTTGAGGATCCTTCTGATAACACAATTTGCTGCTAGAAATGTTTTAAAAATAGTCACCATTTAAATTAACTCTAAGGCAATATAATGTCAAAACTTCTCATTTCAAGTTATGTCTGGCCACATTCTAACACAGGTCATCAAAGATTTTGCAACGAGATTAAATAAAAACATTATGATATACCATTTAAAAAATATGAACACATGTAACAGCCATACATTTGAATACAAATTAGCTTCCATCGTAATTAATGTCTTTTTCTAGAGAGACATTAATGTCCTCAAATTAAATTTCCTTACAAGTTAAAGTCCACAGAATTTAAAGTCCAAAGCAATTCAATCCATAATCAAATTGCCTTATTTCTGTGGGTTTAATGTCCAAAGTCATTGTCACACTAAATAAAATTTTCTTGACCTTGTAAGTAAAAGTTCAAAGAAACTAAAATCCAAAGTTGTCAAGTTAAAGTCCTATAATCATTATCATCATTATTTCAAACGCTTTTATTCTTCTCAGGCATAGAGAGAGATGTTTTATTCTGAACTTGAGTATGTTTTGAGTTTTATCAGCAGCTGTTGGCTGTGTGTCCTTCCTCAGGACCTCAGAATTAAAATCAGTTTCTCATGTGTCCCATTGTTTTAAAATTCCAAAAAGTTGGTACATATAATATGTTCAACCCCCAGTACCCACAGAGTTTAGAAAATACAGCAATCTCTGCCCTCTTCGTGCAGTTAATTCAGGCAAAATTATGTTCCCAGAACCCAACCTTTGATATTGTAAATCCCGCTGCAGACATTCATGGTACCTGGGGGCAGGAATGTAAATGGAAAATATTTTCTCCTTTCAGTCTAGCCTGAATGCCAGACTTTTCTAGAATTCTTGAACTGAGAACAGGCTCACTCAGGAGCGGTGGCATGGTTTCCTCATTTGGGAGGAACATGCACCTATGCCTCTCCTCTCTCAGATCAATGCACATTTGCAGTATTAGCAGCCCAGAGTTGTTCTTTATCCTAACACAGGCCTACCTGATTTTATTGCATTTCCCTTTACTGCACTTTACAGACATTGCAGTCTCTACAAATTATGGCAATCTTGCATCAAGCAAGTCTATTGGCGCCATTCTTCCAACAGCATTTGCTCACTTAGTGTCTCTATGTCACATTTTGGTAATTTTTGCAATATTTCAAACTTTTCATTTTTGTTATATTTGTGGTAGTGAATTATGATCAGTGATCTTTGATGTTACTATTATTTTGCGGTATCATGAACTGTGCCTACATAAAATGATCGAACTTAATAAATGTTGTGTGTGTTCTGACTGCTCCACAGACCATCTCTCTCCCCTCAGGCCTCACTATTTCCTGAAACACAACAATACTGAAATTAGGCCAATTGATAATCTTACAATGGCCTCTAAGTGTTAAGGTGAAAAGAAGAGTCACACATCTCTCAATTTAAATGAAAAGCTAGAAATGACTCAGTGTAGTGAAGAAGGCATGTAGAAAGCCAAAATAGGCTGAAATCTAGACCTCCTGTGCCAAACAATTAGCCAACTTGTGAATGAAAAGGAAAAAATTTTAAAGGAAATTAAAAGTGCTAACCCAGTGAACTCATAAATGATAAGAAAGCAAAATGGCCTTATTCCTGATATGGAGAATGTTTTACTGCTCTGGATAGGAGATCAAACCAGCCATAGCATTTCCTTAAGCCAGAGGCCTAATTCAGCGAAAGGCCTTAACTCTCTTCAATTCTGTGAAGGCTGAGAGAGGTGAGCAGCTGTAGTTGAAAAGTTGGAAGCTAGCAGAGGTTGGTTCATGAGGCTTAAGGAAAGAAGCCATCTCTCTAACATCAAAGTGCAAGGTGAAGCAGCAAGGGCTGATGTAGAAGCCGCAGCAAGTTAGTCAGAAGATCTAGCTGAGATCATTACTGAAGGTGGCTACACTCAACTAAGTATGTTATTGCATACTTAAGAGATAATAGTATAGTATAAACATAATTTTTATATTACTGGAAAACCAAAACATTCATTTATTTACTTTATTACAATATTCACTTTATTGTCGTGGTCTGGAACCAAACCTTTATGTGCCTACTAAAGTAAAGAAATAAAGAATCATATAATGAAGGCTCTAGAGGATTGTGTTAAAAGACTAGGGTTGGGGTACCTAGCGGCTCAGTTGGTTAAGCATCCAACTTAGCCTCAGGTCATGATCTCACCGTTTGTGAGTCCAAGCCCAACATTAGGCCCTGTGCTGACAGCTTGGAGCCTGGACCTGCTTCAGATTCTGTCCCCTTCTCTCTCTGCTCTTCCTTTACTCATGTCCTTTACTCAAAAATAAACATTAGAAAAAAAAATTTAAGCCTATGGTAAATGATCTACAATAGATTGGAATTGACAAAGTCTCTTAAAGGGCCAGATAGGAAATTTTTAGACTTGCAAGTTATATGGTCTCCATTATAACTACTCAACTGCTATTGTAGCCTGAAAATAGTTGCAGATAATGCCTAAACAAATGGGCATGGTCATGCGCCTATAAACTTTATTTATAAATAAACTAAACTAAAGCTATAGTTTGTTGGCCCTGTGAAGGTTCTGGATGTTACCTCAGTGCTGATGTAGGACACATGAAACATTTTCTCATCAAGAACACAAATAGCAATAGATCATGCATGCACAATTGAAAGCCAAAATGAGAAATGCTAGACGAGATTGGGAATTTAACCTAATAGGGAGATTCAAAAACATACTTTTCGTCAGTAGCCAGAGATTATTAAGAGCAATCTTCATTTTGTGTAAGTTCTGTAAGAACAGGGACTCTTGTTTGTTTGGTTTATTGCTACATTTCTGAGAAGGAAAGTTGGTAAACTCAAATAAAAGGGCAAGCCAGATGTCCGAGCCTGGATATTTCCCTTGCGTGTTTTTGGCTTCTACAATCCTGCTTGCCTCTTGCATGAGACAGCAGCCAGTAACCTGAAGTTTGACTATACTAGTCCCAACCAACCTGGAGGAACATAGGTATAAAATATCAGTAAAATCCAAGCTGGATGCTCAGCCTTCGGAGGGGACTCCCCTGGGGTAGCATCGGTGTGAAATAAACAGTCTTTTCTGATTCCCTGAGTGCTTGGTGCTTATCTCTTCCTGGGTGCCCAGTATTTGCTTTTACATTTTTAGTGCACTGCCAGGAAGTCGACAGCCACACTGACCCCTTGAGCCACCATTGTTAGAGGTCAGTGGAGAAGCCAGTTATCATGGGCCTCTCTGATGGAAAGAAAGGCACATCCCCTGTGATTTCACTGGACCCCTAAGCTCACCATGCATGACAGTAGTTGGCCATTGCTGTGCTCAAACAGACTCTAGAGGGAATCAGAAAATTCTGCCAGGACGGGACATCAGATTGGGTAAGTGTCCCCATGGACCCAGGACCAAATTCAAGCCTGCCCTAGAGGCTGAAGGGGAGCTTGATCACCTCACGGGTGACAGAGTCACCACATAGGACAAGGAAGTCCTGGGTGGAAGTTTGCAATCTGTCTGAACATGTGTGTAGTGCCTATGCTCCACAGTTTTGCTATGGAGCCTGAGTGGGTCCTACCCTGCGATTCTGTGACAACTTCATATGGCTCAAGGCAGAATCAGGTCCACAGACGCCTGATCCAAGTCAGGGGTTTATACTCACTTGCCAATGCTAAGAGGCTTCTAAATCCTCATGAGGAGAGCAGCCAAGCAGACGAAGCAACCTCTTCCCTTGTTTGTCATGCAACACCATACATTAGGAGGGACCCCATCTAGGATATTGGAAGGGGGGAAACTGCTCAAAACTAACTGTTAGAGCCAATTGTCTCTAGTCAGTCTACCCCTGAATGCAGACTTTAAGAAATATTCCCAAGCAGCTGCTGAAACTCCCTTTGCTTCAGGGAAATTCCCTGTCTTCTTTGCCCTGATATGGACTGCGTATCTCCACTTGGTGGAGAGGAAAAAAAACATGACATCTACTCATCTGTCCTAGCTGACAAGATTTAAAACCAGAAACCCCTTTCTCTACCTCCTGAAGGCATCTTGCCTCTTCTGCCTTCCCTCCCCCTCCTCTGCTCCTGTTTCTACACCACCTGGGGTGTGGTCTACATAACTGGCCTCAATTCCTCAGACACCATCAGCTCCTCCTCCCACTCTAGATGTCAAGGAGCAATGACCACCCACTTCAGATTTCTCCACTGATGCCCCAGTAAAAATAGACAATGGGGAACAAACTGATTAACTTTTAATGAAAACATATGGAATATAGTTGGTATTTAAATGGATTTAAGCTTGTTAGTTTAAGATAGACTTGTCTTTAGAGTTATCAGCATTAAATATATAAAACTATTTTCTACCTAAGGTTTTCTAAAGGTCAAGTAAACTCTTGTTATCTCTGTTGCAAGTTGTCAGTGAAATGGTGACTTAAGTGATGGTTAATTTTGTCCCTCTCGAAGTTTTCATGGGTAATTGTTAAGATAGCTTTCAAAGTCTTTGGTAACCTAAAATATTAAAGTTTTGCTTAGATGATAAACTGACATTAAATTCATTGGATATTTAATGAGATAAGAGATTAAAGCACTAATTACTAGATGTAGGTTTCTGCTTCTGACTTGTTGCAAATAAAATAAGAATATTTGGAATCTGTAGGAAAATGGGCTTTATGTTTAATGGATTCATAAATTTGCCATCTAAAAACTTCTGATGTAACATAGAGTTCACAAATGGTTACTACTTAGTTTTCACTGGAGACTAAGGTTTCTATGTAGAAAAGTAGGAGATATGAAAAAAAAGGTATAAGGAATGGAAATATATTTTTATTGAAGGTAAAAGTAATTTTGTCCTAAATGAGACTGGCTTAGGATGAAATCTGAATGCAAAGCAGTGTTGTAGAAGGCTCATAAGGGGAAATCTTTGGAAAGGAATTTTATGGGTGGTCAGGACAAACTATGGATAAAATAAATGGATTTCAAAAATATCCTGGGTTAAGATTAAATTTCCTCCTCCTCTGATCCAAAGGCTGGGAAAAGATGGCGGTAACAATGGTGCTGGCCTCCAAATCCTCCACATGTGTGTTGTTCCTCGTTAGCAGAGGAACAGATGCCTGTGCTGTATGAGGGATGGATGGTATATGAAGGGCTTTTACTGATATACATGGGAGCCATTTTACTAAACTTATCCCACAGTATGATGAAAATGGATAGCCACACGGCTGGAATACATTTAGGTGGGCATTGTTGAAAAGGGCAGGAAAAAAGACCTTGACTTTGTCTCTTTAACCCCCTCCCTCAATGGCCAATGATCAATACATAAGTTACTGTTGGGCCAAAATAAAATTAGTGCATGCTACTACAACAACCAGGGAAGTCTTGCTTGGTCATAGTTCATACCCTCATGACTGCACAGGTAGGAAACAGAGGGGTAAGAGAAATTGGAAAGACCAGGTCAGCTCTCGGAAGTAGGGTCAAGGCTGGGTAACAGCAACTACTCCCAGCACCTTGGGAGACCAACAAAGTTTTAGCTGCCAGTCACATAGCCAGCCAAAATGAGGGGCTGGAAGATGAGGTTTCTCCTGGCCAGCTATAGGAAATTGAGATTAGGGACCCCTTTCTTCCTTTTTCCTATAGATGGGTAATTCCCCAACCAAGGCCATTATTCCTTTGGAATGCATTATGATTCATTTTCTCTTGCACAAAACTGGGCCCCCATACAAACTGGAGGAGGGAACCTGGCTGCAAGAGGGAAAACTATCCTACAATTGGACGTGTCTTGCAAATGTGAAGGGAAATGGGGAGAATTCCCCTCTGTTCACTGTTTTTGGGCCTAAAGAAAAAATTTAAATACATGTAGGCAATGTAAGGTGAATCCTGATTTAATGGCAACCCTTTCTGAAGTCCTGCAATCAGGAGGGGAAACAATTAAGGGCCTCTTGCCTGTATCCAAAACAGACCTAGAGAAGGAGGAAGGGAAGTCTTTCACTTCAACCTCCTCCTCTTTGGTCCTCAATCTATATAAAAAGAATGCAATTCTGCTCCCTGCCACCCACCATTTCTAGGCCCTCCCTATAATGTAACAGGAATGTTTCCCTTACAAAAAGCTAGAAGGCCAGGAGGAGAAACCTTTACATTACAAGACCGATAAAAGATTTCAGTAAATTTTCTGATCAGATACAGAGGTTTTCAAAATATTGCATATGTTTTTGAGTTGACTTGGAAAAATATAAGGCTTGTGTTAAATCAGACTCTTAATGAGACAGAATAACGGGTTCATGCAGCAGCTAAGAGATATGGGGACAAGCAACTCCTTACTTACCATGGGACTGGAGGTCTTATAGGGAAATTCCAGCTCCCTACTGGAGCTCAGGCATTCCACCCTAAGATCCTAATTAAGACTATGACCATCCCATTGGGAAACGGTATTGCTGCCACCTCCAAGCTTATGTTTTGAAAAAAAAATTAAGAAAATCTATGATTAAGCCCTTAAATTAAGCTAAATGAGCCACTATTTTACAAACACAAAATGAGAGCCCGATGGCCTTCCTGAAGAAGGTGAGGGAGGCTCTCATTAAATATATGGTTGTTGAAACCCCTAAGGCTGAGATGATTTTAAAGGACAAATTTTTCACTCAATCAGCCCTAGATATTCAGAGAAAATGCAAAAATTGGCTGTTGGCCTGGAAGGGACCCTGGAGGAGCTCTTATGAGCTGTCAATTGGCTATATTACAACCAAGATTTTTAAAAATATCTGAGGCCTTGGTTGTGGCCTTACGTACTATGTCAAACTAGACTTCCCAAGGTCCTGGCACCAAATGCCACTTATGTAGCCATTCAGGGCACTGGAAACAAGACTGCCTTCAGAAGAGACCACAGAAATCAAAGCCCTGCAAGCCCATGCCCCTTGGGTGGAGACAATCACTGGAAGCCCTAATGCTCTCAGGGACCTCTACCTGTGAAGGCTCAGATAACCAGTGTCCCTGGAAGGGACTCATGGGGGCTGGGGCTCTTCGGGATGGCTCCCAGAACCAACTGTCTATCGGAAGCCCAGAGCCTCAGGTAACTCTGGAAAAATCAGGCAACTTGAAAGCCAGTTTACTTCCTTCTTGATTTGGAGGAACCTTTTCTGTCCTCCTTTCCATTCCAGGCCAACTATCTACATGCCAGCAGGACGATTAGAGCCATCTCCGGAAAACTTCTAACTAAATTTTTCTCTCAGCCCCCGGGATGTATATGGGGAAACTTAATTTTTTCTCATCCTTTCCTGATAATGCCAGAGAGCCTCACTCCCTTGTTAGGAAGGGACATTATAACTAAATTAGAGACTACAGTGCTACTAACTCCAGGGCAGAGAAACAATTCTGTGAGTTTTTGGGAATTACTGGATATTGTAGGCTGTTGATTCTGGGTTCAGAAAATAGCTTGCCCGCTGTATCAATTATTAAGAAATACTCAATCCCACCTACTTTCCCAAGAAAATAAACTGGGATCCAGCTAGTGGACACTGACTCCAGCCCTTGGGATGGTTACAAACAGATCAGGGGCAATTAATGTTACTGAGCTCATAGAACTAAAATATCATTAAAGCACTGCATCTGGCCTTTCATTTAGGGACAAATAAAACTTATCAAATGGTCCAAATAATGTTTACTAAAAAATGTCAAGGACAATTCAGCACATAGTATCAGCCTATAAGATCTGGTATAATAGCCATCTTGACTCCTTCTCTAGTAGGACTCCCAGCTCTTGGAAAAATTTTACACCTTGAAATAAACTGTCTGCTTATTCTCAGCAAAATATAGTACCTCACAAGCATTAGATGCTGTAAAAAAAAAATTCAGTAAAGTTAGGGCCAAACTCTTGGAGAATAGAGCCACCATTGATTACTTACTACTGCTCCTCTATCACCTGGGTCAGAGATTTTCTGACATATGTTGTTTCAATAACTGATCATTGTCACAGAGTCTTAGAACTAATAGATGACATCCAGGCATAACTGGACAAAGTTAGGGTCTCTCCTGGATTGTCTGACCGGTTTGAGAACTGGGGACATTACCTTAAGATGCCATCTTCTTGGGCAATATAATCTTGTTTTTCTCATTGGGTCTGCTAATGCATATGCCACCTCATGCCTGCCACTCAACTGACCCATTGGCAGTCTCTAACTACTGTATCCCCACACCATCCGTTATCAGCGTGAAGAAGCCAGAATGGTCATTGTATCTGTCCCTAACATCAGTTACAGGCTTTATTCCGGTAAGGGGAGGAATAAATTGGGAAAGGGTTAACATCAGGCAGGGAGAGGTAAGGGACCTTCAGGAAGGCAGATTGCAGCTGCAAATGGGGAGCTAAAGATGAAGATGGGGTTCTCCCCTCATAAAATCCTTTATGGGTGCCCTCCCCCCATTAACAAGGACATAAAGGGGGAATCTAAATAAAAATAGGCAACCGAACCCTAAGGCAACAGTTGCTGGGGCCCTTGGCTCTACCCTAAACCTTACACCACTGGGTAAAGGGAACGAAATCAATGAACAAAAGCAGAAATTAGCAGACTCATGGAACTCTTGGAGCAACAAGTGGAATTGGGCCCCCTGGCCCCTCCCTTTAGCTGGTCCTCTACTAATACTTTTCATAGCCCTCCTGTTTTGTCCTTATATTCTGAATATGTTAACCAGGTTTGTTTCCTCTGGCCTAGAAGCTATAAAACTCCAGAGATGCTCCAGTTGGACCATTCTAGTTGTTGCTGCTCTCCTTTGAATGGCAAAGAACCCTAGCTATCACATTCCTCCCTTTGACATTCCTGTCCAGCAGGAAGAAGCCAGAATGGTCTTCACCCTTCCTCCCATGGCAGCAAAGGGTTCTCTGGTCCTCACAAACTAATTTTCTCTAAGTCGCCTACAGCAGCTTGAGAATCAAAAGAGGAGAATGAGTAGGAAAGCTGGTAAATGCAAATAAAAGGGTGAGCCAGATGTCTGAGGCTAGATATTCCCCTTGCATGCTTTTGGCTTCTAGAAGCAACCTTGCTTGCCTCTTGTATCAGCCAGCAGCCAGGAACCTGAAGCTTGACTATACTAGTCCCAACCAACCCAGTTGTATAAAATATCAGTAAAACCTGAGCCGGATGCTCAGCCTTTGGAGGTGACTCCACTGGGCTGTCAACAGTATGAAATAATCTTTTCTGATTCCCAGAGTGCTTGTTGCTTGGCTCTTCTTCCTGGGCGCTATTTGCTATAACGTCTCCACTATATTACCAGCACCTAGAAATATGTTTAGCACATAGTAAATGTACAATTTGTATTACACCAATGAATTATGATTAATTTCAAAGATACACATGTGAACAAGATAAAGCATTCAGGAAAAATAAAAGTATGTATCTAAATAGCAAATCAGCCAAGCATATGCGGGAAAAAAAAGAAAGAGAAAAAAGAAAGAACATTAGCCCAAACTGACTCATTCAAAATCCAGATAGATGATAGAAATCTAGAGACACACAAATAGCAGAGAGCACGTGAAATACATAGAGCCAATGAAATTGGAAAAATAACTCTTCAAGTAGCAAATGACTGAAAGGGAGGAGAAATACATGGTCATAAGAACTTGCATTTGCTTATGTGAACCTTGTATTTTTTGCCTCAAGAAATTGTCTACACTGTTCCTTTTATCTGTGCCATTTCCTCCTCTTTCCACCTTGCTTTTTGACTGAATTCCTTCATCTTCTTTATCATGTCTCCTCAGGAAGCCTATCATCCCCCAAGATTAGCTTAGGTGCCTCACACTGTGTTTATTCCTGTCACAGGACTTCTCACACCGTGAATTCACTGCTTATGAGTCCATCTCTACTCATTAGATTGTAAGCTACTTAAAGGAAAGAAAGTATTATTTAATATACATTAAATTATTGTAGCATAGTGCTGACAAATATCTGTGCTAGGCGCTAGGTAGATATCTGTGGCATAAATAGGATTGGCAACACCCAAAAAATGAAACAAAGCAAACAGAAGAGTTTTAAGAACACATAACAAAAGTATTTTGATGGATAACTGTGTAATTCTATTTCACATGACTCCACAGAAACCAGTCCCACCATGGTAAGTATGGACATCCAGGGCAGTGGTGCTCAACCTTGACTGAACTTTGGTTTACCTGAAGAACTTTATTTTTTGTTGTTTTTTTTTCTTAAAAAAAATTTTTTTTTAACCTGTAGAACTTTAAAATACTGGTGCTGACGTTTCCACTTCCAAATAGTCTAATTGGTCTTCTAGGCATGGGTAATTTTTACATTTGATCCAAATGTACTGTCAAGGCTTAGAGCACATCACTGAAAACACCTGACTAAAGGTGGCAAGGTGTGGGAAGAAGTAGGAAGTGGCTTCTGACAAACAAAATCCCTACTAAGGTAGTATCCATTTGATCATTGGTCTTTTTGTAGAATTCAATGTCATTTAAATGACCTTTAACAAATATACCAAATACTGAGTCTGGTGGTCTAAACTCTAGGAATGAGGGGAAAACAGCAACAAAACCCCAGTCAAGTGTTTAGTCAGTTTAATCCCTGATTGTATTAAGGTGGTGATCTGCCACCACTTTTCCAGGCTGCTAGATGATGAAGAGAATCCTCACAGGAGGAAGATAACAGTATCTGGAGCCTCTACAATGCATCGTACACAATGCTCAGTACTCCACAGAAAGCACCAGGCACACCAAGAAAGGGATTCAAAGGAAACATAAACAATAAAAACAGACTCAAGGGACAGATATTTATTAGAATTATCAGAGATGGAACTTTACAAATCTATAATTAATAACTCATGATAGTATGACAAAATGAAGAATTTTTCAAAATAACTGGAAAAATAAGCAAGAGTTCTAGACTTGAAAAAACTTAACTAAACTTAAGTACTCAATGAATATGATTACCAACAGATCAGATATGCAAAGTAAAGAATTATTAAAACTGGAAGATAGGTCAGTTGAAAATATATAAGCAGAAACAGAGAGAAAAAGCATTGAAGAATGCAGGAAAGAGTAAAAGTGACATATAGGACATAGTGAAAAAATATCCATCATATATATTGACTAAAGTCCCAAAGAGGAAAGAAATCTGAGCAGAAGCAATATTTGAAGTGATAATGATACCAGATTTCCAAGAACATATTTTGGTAAAGTTAGAACTGAAAAGTTTCCAAAAAATTTTTAAAAGTTGAAGACAGAATGGTACAAGTTAAATGGCACATCTCAGAAAATAGAGGAAAAATAAAATTTTCTGGACAATCTATGGAGCTGATACTGAAATCAGTATCAATAAGGCCATGATAGAATATTCACAAATATGGCCCTTACATCTCTATATGGAAGTCTTGGTGTTTCAGTGTCTTTTTTCACTTCATTGGCCTAGAGTAGACAGCTCACTTTCAGTCACAACAGCAAGCTGGTTAGCAAAGATTTCCAATCCCCTTTAAGGATTCTACCCCAGCATCTGAAACATGTACCACGCAGATTCAACTCCTTTAACTACTAGAGAGTCCTACTTCATTTCTGGCACCTAGAAATCTCCCTATCTTGCTTTTAAATTTCACTATGTCATTTAAATATGTTTTTATGGTTTTCATGAACATTCTAAAATGTTTTTACCTAGCATTTCTGTTTCAGTGTGAATTACACGAGGTCAATCTGCTATATTGATCAAAAGTCTAATTAGTCCTATAGCAATCTGATGTATGTAATGTTCTAAATGGCTCCAGTGAAGTAAAGCATTGTGAAAGCAGATAAAAAATATTACCAATGGGGCAGACATCTTTTTTTGAGTAGAAGACAGAAAAGTGGGGAACATGGAAGAATGACTGACTCAGTTTAGCATTTTGCCAGCAATATGGAGCACTAAAGTGGCAAATCTTTAGGAAGAATTTGTGTGTTCACAAGAGAATAAGGCTGGGTTTCATGTCACTCAATTTCAGGAGAGATTTACAAACATTACACATTCTTTTCCCCCCTAAAACTATAAGCTATGGTTGTTTCCCAAACTGATTATGGATTTTGCATTCCCTCAAGCAGTGATATCCTATTTGGAAAGAGGATATAAGGCCCTTTACAGTACATGCCTTTCTGCAGATTAGAAGAGATGTTAATTTTGAGTGGCTAATGGATTTTATAGGGTTTGTCACTTCTCAGCCCAGCTATAACAGGTACATTTTGTGATTAAAATACTTGGTCCTTAGCTGCTATCCTCTTTCCACTATTACCAGTACTGATTGCCCAGTCTCCAGTCTTTACACATAAAAATCAGCTTTTTGCTCATCAGGAGCTATGATATATCTTGTGTCACGGTCCTCAGTAAGAGGTTTTTACTTTCAGGGACTGAACATTAGCTGTGGTGTTTTCTATAAACGGGGTCTTATTTCCTGGAAGAAGAGAATTGTTCTGAGAGCATTTTAAATATAATTTCTTGGTCTAGGTGAAGCAAAGTGTGAAAATGTTACATTTATTGATTAGACTGTCAGTACTCACAGAAGTGGAGCTTCCAATTTCTGATCTTTCCACACTGCAAGGCTAATATATGGTGCTCTAAAAAATAAAATTTAACTTAGTAAGATATTCCTTTGTTAGCTGGTATCTTCATTTCATTATTATTTTAAAATGATATTTGAAAAGTCTTCAGAAACTCTTATAAAGTATTAAAAGTAGATGGAAGCATGAAGTTTGTAAATATACTTGGTCTCAGTGCAAATAATTTTTTTATACTGGACATCAATAATATTACATCAATGCTAGTTATTCCTATGAAATTCTCTGAAATTGAATTCACATTCAGGATAGCAAGCACACTGAATTTGTAAAAGCAACATTTTGTTCTGTTTGCATAGGGCTGAGTACATAATGACAATTTTCAATTAACACTGCTTCTGTACAAAGAAAAAAACTATATAGGAGAATTCTGGAATCTAATCTCACTAATTACCTGAGTAGAATCATCCCTTGGATTTTTTACTACATGCTTATAAAATCTGGTAGTGTTGAAAGGTCTCTCCTCTCCATGATCTCTTTTTACTGCCCACCAAGAACAATGTAGTTTAGGATAGCATTGCTTTTTCCTTAAGCCAGCATCCCCAACTTGTAGAATTATAAGTACTTTCACTTACCCAAATAATTTCGTTTATCCCTATAGGAACTTTAGATAACCACTTTTGCTAGGAATAGAAGTGATTTTTAAGTAAAAATACATATTTCCATTTTAAATAAATATATCTTTAATTTTAATGTGCCTAAAATTTCAAAATATAAATACAAATCTTTTTACCGCTTAACAAATGACACAAGTTTGTCATTAAATTTAATTTAATTTAAGCTAATTATTTAAGAGAAAGCATGATTCAACCCAAATTTAAAAAAAAATTTTTTTAAGTAACCTCTATCCTACAATGTAAGTCTCAAACACACCATCCTGAGATGGAAGTTTGCATGCTCTACTGAGCTGAGCCAGCCAGACACACCTGACCCAAATGTACTTAAATGATGCTATAATGCTCGACCAATCTTTTGGCCATATTAATAATAGATTAAAATTGACAGAAAGGCTAGACCCAGCAACCACATGAGTAAGTCAAATGGGGTTTCTTTAAAGGATAGTGAAAGAAACCAGTACAAGGTCCACAGCAGAGTAATCAGAAACATGCCCGAGGGCAGGGTTCTGACCTGGGAGCCCAGGTTTGCTGATAGTATTTAATTGAGCAAGTCATACCTTCTGGAAGATCACTATCCCTCTCCAGGAAAACTAATGCCAAAGACACAGTACTGCTGCAGGTAGGCTAACTGGATGTGAGCCTGGCCTACATTTACTCCCTCCATCACAGGGTTATCAACTTAATACATATGACCACAGAGTCCAGGACATCAGGTACACTAAGGCATAAAACTAGTCTCCTGCAGTCTGGTCCAAGGGCATTTTTGAACTCAGCTCAAGGGAATGAAATCAAAAGAGAGTTCCTCATTCATCTCTAGGAGTTCTGCTAACATTTAGGTTGGGGGCATATGGTAAAATATGTATTGAATAAAATATGCCTGTATTTCAATATTAAAAATGAATTTTAAAATGCTTTCACTATTTGAAATAATTTTCTTTATAAACTTCAACAGGATTAATTTTATATTTTTAAGTTTTGGTTGTAAATAACAAGATAAAAGATAAATCTCAGGATGCATCTGGCAAGTAACACACTGAGACTAAAAATAGGCTTTATTCCCAATCAATGAAATCATATAAGGAATATAAGCAGTTTTATACATTTCTTTGTAAGATTTTGCTTCACTTATATAATAATATTTATTACACGTTTGTCAAATTATAGATTTTTTACAAATTATTTTAAACTAAATTTGCAAATTTATCAGTATTTCATGTTCTTCATTATATTCTTAAATAGCAATTTCAATAGTCCTAATGCTAATGCTAATGTAACCAGTGGGTCCACTATGTACATGTATATATGTATAAACAGCGTATGATTAAATGTATACCTATTTAAAATCAAATGAATCTCTTAGGTACCTCTGTTCTGCTGCTCTGTTCTTTGTAATATCTATTTTCTGGTCATCTTTGCATTTCTTGAGGCAAGAAATAAGAAGTATATATGGGGGGATGCCGAGCAGCTCAACATGCAGGCAAAGTGGGTGCCGATGAAAAGGTACAGTCATTGCAGACACATGTGAGAATGTGAGGAGCCTTAACACTGTTCTGAGGACTTTCATCAGCAAATGGAACAATGGAAGGTTTTAAAGCAGAGTGATATCACCATCCTTGTGTTTTAGAAAAATCATTTTGGCTGCAATCGGCAAATAAGATTAGAGTTAGGAAGATCACTTTGGGAGATCAGTTACAATGGAGCAGGAAATAAATAGCAAATGTCTAAACCAAGGAGTGGAAGTATGGATGGAGGGAATGATAGAGACCAGAGGTATCTGAGAAGTGGGTTCACTGACACCCACTAGCAGAGTTTTGACCTTTAAGACTAGAAGTGAAGAGCAGGTTGGTGTGGATAGCAAGTTCATTGGATGCACTGCATAGAATACATGTATATTATAAGGAGATCTGTGAGATGGGCAGTGAAACAGGAAGAATCAAGGAAGATGGAGGAAAGTATAAAATAAAATGAAACACATTATTTACACTGAAGATAATGATAAAAAATACGGGGCATGATGAATACTTAACTCCCTGAATTCAAGGGTTAAAGGGAATGAAAACTAAAATAAAAGAATAAATTGTTTTGCAGCTGTTTAGTAAACAACAAGCAAGCTAGGTGTTCCCAAGGAAATAAGAATTTTATGGAACACTTTGGAAACACCCTGGAAAAGCAAAACATATCAACCTTTCTCAAAGAGCTATTTATGTGATACCACATAGCATTATAAAGAATTTTATACCTGAGTTCACTCATTACAACTTCAATGTTACCTCTTAATGCCACTTTGGCCCTAACATAGCTTTCTACCTTCATAGATCTATTTACAGGAGATAATTTCTACACTTAACAAGCTTCTCAGTCCCAATTAGTACCTAAATATATATTTGAGGTGGGTTTTCTCTTCCCAATTAATCTCTGTGTAACATATGGATAAGAGCAGAAGGAGCTAAGATGGCCGAGAAATAGGAGGACCCTAGACTTGTCCTATGCCTTGAACACAGCTAGATAAATATCAAATCATTCTGAGTATCCAAGAAATTGATCTGAGGACTGGCAGAACAAACTACACAACTAGAGGTACAGAAGAGGCCACATAACAGAAGGTAGGAGATGCTGAGACCTGCTTTGGGGAAGAAATGGATTGTGGGTACTGCAGAAGGGAGGGAGCCCAGTCACGGAGAGAGGTGAAAGAGAGAGAGAGAAAGAAGAGCACATAGAGAATCGCACAAGGAAAACACTTCCCCAAAACCAATGGCTAGGAAAACAGGATGGTCTGAATTTCAGGAGTTGTTACAACCAGGGGCACTCAAAGATTATAGTTTTAGAAGTCTGCGGCCTGAGTGGTGTGAAGCCCTGAGGTGCTTCTGAGGAGAAAGAGGGCAGATAGCCTGGGGTGGGGGTCAGATGATGTGCTCTGCAGATCTGAGACGCACTGGGAGAGACAGTTCTCCCTTCTTGGAGCACATCTGAGAGTGTCCTCTTTAAGGACAAAAGAACCAATAGGCACCATTTCCCTCACCCACCCTAAGCCTAAGTATAGAGACACCTGCTGTGGAAAGATAACCTGGACACTGGCTCTTTGCTCTGCTTTACTCCAAACTCCACGCACCTGTGCATTGGTGTAACTGCCCTTCTGGAACAAATCTGACTCAGTCCCAGGACAGGAAGACCCTCCCCCAAAGGACCAGCACTGGACCCACCACATAGGGTTTCTAAAGTTTGAAATTGTAAAACGCAGCCCCAGCCTGCCTGGGATAGACCCCATAGTGAAATGCATTGCCAGGCAGGCAGACAGCCCCAAAACAGGCAGGGTGAAGGCAGCAATCTTAGGGATGCACAAAGGAAGACTTTTTTTGCTATTCTGGAAGAGCCTTCTGGACAGCAGCAGACACAAACTCCCCCTCAGGGGACCTAGGAGCTGGCTGGTGCCATTTTATTCCTCCTCCACCCCTTGGCATAAACTAACTTTAGTACGCAACACAGAGGCAACAGTGGTGACCTAACCTGCTTACACCAAGCACTCCCCTCCCTCTCTGCACTCGGCAGGTGCTGCTTTGCCCTGAGAATTAGGGCACTGGGCCACTCTCCCATAAGACCAGCACAAACCCCACAGACATCACATCAACTAAGCGGAAAATTCTGCAGTTTCACCTCTAGTGTAAATAGCATAAGGTCTCTTTCAACAAGCTGACCAGAATACATCTAGTTGAAACTTGCCACACTCCGGCCAAGATCCAAACACTTCCCGCCACAGGCAAGGAAGAATTCTGCAGAGGACTAATCCAAGGGAAATCAATGCCATAATTCAGCAGTAGGGGCACACAGCATACACAAGAGGCATTTTCTGAAGCACCAGTCCCAGGACACTATATTGTCTCTTCTTCATAAAACCACTACTTTCAGGAAGAAGAAACAAAAGGCTTTCCTAAAACACAGAAGAAAACAGAGACCTAGACAAAATGCAAGGTGGAGGAATTCATCGCAAACAAAAAACAAGAAAAAGTCACAGCCAGGGATCTAATTATATCAGACGTAAGTAATATGCCTGATCCAGAATGAAAAGCAACAATCGTAAAGATGCTGCCCGGGGCTGAGCAAAGCATAGAGGACAGGAGGGAGCCCCTACTGCAGAGACAAAAGAGCTAAAAACCAGTCAGGCTGAAATGAAAAATACAATAATCAAGACATAAAACCAACTGGATATAATGACCACAGGATGGAAGAATCAGCGAAACAAATAAGGGATATGGAAGATAAAATTATGGAAAATAATGAAGCTGAACAAAAGAGGGAAAGAAAAATCTTGGATCATAAAGTAGACTTAGGGAACTCAGTGACTCCATAAAGCACAATAATATTCCTATCATAGGAGTTCCAAAGGAAGGGAGAAAAGAGGACCGAAGGTTTATTTGAGGAAATTATAGCTGAAAACTTTCTAATTTGAGGAAGGAATCAGACATCTAAATCCAGAAGGCACAGGTAACTCTCATCAAAATCAACAAAAGCAGGCCAACACCAAGATATATTGTAATTAAATTTGCAAAATATAAAGAAAAAAATCCTTAAAGCAACAATACAAAATAAGTCCCCAACTTTGAGGGAAAACAAATAAGGTTAGCAGCAGATGTCTCAAAAAAAAAACCAAAAAAAAACCAAAAAACAAAACAAAACAAAAAAAAACTTGGCAGGCCAAAAGAAAGTGGCATGATGTTTTTCAATGTGCTAAATGGGAAAAATCTGCAGCCACAGATACTCTATCGAGCAAAGCTATCATTCAGAATAGAAAAGAAAAGAGTTTCCCAGACAAACACTAAAGGAATTTGTGACCACTAAAGCAGCCCTGCAAGAAATATTAAAGGGGAGTCTTTGAGAAGGAAAGAAAACCAAAAGCGACAAAGCCTAGAAAGGAACAGAGAAAATCTTCAGAAATACTGACAAAACAAGGAATAAAATGGCACTAAATTCATTTCTATCAGTAATTACTCTGAATATAAATGGAATTACATGCTCCAATCAAAAGACATAGGGTATTAGAATGATAAAAAAAAACATAACCCATCTAAATCCAGAGTAGCAATACTTATATCAGACAAACTAGACTTTATACTATACTTTATGAGCAATACAAACTATACTTTATAAGCAATACTTATATCAGAGATGAAGAAGGGCACTACATTGTAAAGGGGTCTATCCAACTAGGTGATCTAATAAATGTAAATATTTATACTCTGAAATTGGAAATACCCAAATATATAAATTAATAACAAACATAAATAACCTCACTGATAATTATACAATCATAGAAGGGGGCTTTAACACCCCACTTACATCAATGGATAGATCATTTACACTGAAAATCAACAAGGAAACAATGGCTTTGAATGACACACTGGTCCAGATGGACTTAACAGATACAATCGGAACATTCCATCCTAAAGCAGCAGAATACATGTTCTTTTCAAGTGTATAGGATAAATACATCGGAATGAATCATATACTAGGTCACAAATAAGTCCTCACCAAGTACAAAGAGACTGAGATCATACTATGCATATTGTCCAACTACAACACTATGAAACTGGAAGTCAATCACATGAAAAGCTTTGAAAGATCACTAATACATGGACGTTAAAGAACATCCTACTAAAAACCAAATGGGTCAGGGTGCCTGAGTGGCTCATTTGGTTGCACATGTGACTCTGGATTTTGACTCATGTCATGATCCCAGGGTCATGGAATCAAGCCTCATGTCAGGCTCCACACTGAACATGGAGCCTGCTTAAGATTCTCTTTAACTCCCTTTGCCACTCTCCTCTATGAGCATTCTCTCTCTCTCTCTCTCAAAAAAGAAGAAAAAGAACAAAAAGATGAATGGGTCAACCAGGAAATTATAGAAGAAATTAAAATACATGGAAACAAATGAAAATGAAAACAATGCTGCAAGACTTTTGGGATGCAGGAAAAGTGGATTGGAGAACAATATAGGCCTACATCAAGAAGCAAGAAAAATCTCAAATACACAACTTAACCTTACACTTAAAGGAGCTGGAAAAAGAACAACAAATGAAGCTTAAAGCCAGAAAAAGGAAATAATAAAAACCAGAGCAGAGATTGAAGAGGGATAAGATGGCGGAGAAGTAGGCAGCTTTGTAATTTTCGTCCACTCACATCTCTCAAACTGAGAAGGACTGAAGCCACAATACTCTGATCTGAAAGAGTGAGAGGAAAGCTCACAGTCTCCAGAAAGAAGACAACCTCAAAGGTGCCTGAGTGAGTGCAAACTGGGGAAATAAAAATGGGCCAAGCCCTAGAGGTGCAGAGAAGAGGGAGCCCCAGCCTAACACAGGGAGAGTGTGCAGAGCCCCGGAGAGACAAGGGGAAGAGAAAGAGAGACTGAAAATGCTCATAGAACTGTCTCTAGAGATTAAAAAAAAAAAAAAACAAAAAAACCTCAGCCTGGGACAGAGAGATATTGTCATCACATATATAACCACTGGGTGCAGTGAGAGAAATCCATCCCATTTAGCTGGATATTCTTCCTTGGGTTGAGTGGCAGCCACGTGGATTCAAGGCGGAGCCAGGAGACACATCTCCCTCCCCCTACTCGATCGATCCCTAGGTAGGAAGCCAGCCACCAGCAGGAGTACATCTCATCCCAGGTGGGAGCACTAAAGAGCATCGACTAGGATTTAGAAATGAGGCAGGGCTCGGAAAATACAACTTGGCTCTCCTGTGGCACAGGGAGGTCAGACTCAAAAGAGTGACTTGCAATGCTTGGTTTGAGAAGTCTTGGGGCACTGCCATTCTCCCCGCCAACATCAAGGCGAGGCCTCAGAGACCTACACCAAACCACACCCATCCACTCAGGAGTGCTGCCTTTTATTTTCTTGCCATCTAGATATATTTTCTCTTATCTCATTCTTATCTCTCCCCTCTGCCATTTATACATGCTTTTTGACTGTCCATTGTCTTTTGCTATTTCAGTCCTCGCCATTTTTTTTCTCTTTTCGTTCCTTTCCATTTATTTTCTTTCTTTCCCCTTTTGGTTTGCTTATTTCCTTGGTTGCTCTGTGCATTTCCATGCCTTTATTCCCTGTGTTTGTCTGTTTTCCTGTTCAGGGCTACCTCAAGAAACAAGCCAAACTACACGTAGTGGAGAGTCCCAAATATCACTGAGTAGGGAAATAAATTAAGCAAAGGCACAACA